>NC_041355.1:25725061-25742561 GCF_900634415.1 Cottoperca gobio | reverse complement strand
ACTATTGGAGGAAAATAAAGGATTACACGTGTGAAGAGATGTAGCGGGAGAGGAGAGGAGTAATGAGAGAGAGAGAGGATGAAGAGGAGGTGTGTTTGCAAACCATCTGGACTCTGTCTCTGATAAGAAACACTTAGTCAGCGAGCACCTCATCACTCAGCCTGCTCCCTCTCGTTTCTCTCTTGGCCTGGTGTAAACTAGTCTGAATCTTCCGGCTCTCTTTTTGCCCTCCCTTCACTGATATCACGCTGTTCTACAGGAAGTGATAAAGTGGAAATGAGTGATGAGAATAATAATGATTTAATGTGGGAAGAAGTGGAGAAGAAAGAAAGGTCAAGACTGAGTGAGCGTTGTAATTTAGTGAAGTCAGAAACTTGGAGATGAATAAGATACACAACAGGCTGCTGCTCACCACACATACTGTCTGTGAACATGTACTCGTTCATTACACATTCACTACACTAGATTTATATATCATTTATAAATAACCCATTACACTTGTGTGACAGGGATGGAATTCAATATTTAATCTAAATCATGAGTATTATTTTTTAAAGTTATTATTCATATTATTAATAATATTATTTTATTTAAAATATAAATGCAAATACTACAGCAGCACAAGAAACTGTTAATATGTCCAATGATGAAACATTTACTGTGTGTATATTATATTATTATATATTATATGTCATCTTTCTGCAGCACAAGAGGCCTGAATGTTTCTGGGAACTGATAACAATGTTCATTTTTTAATGTAATAGCAGCCGTGGTCACTTCAGTCTGTATGTGTAAAATACTTTAGATTCCTGTGTTATACTCTTGACATAAACCACCTTCAACAATATGATTCATAATACTGTGACTGACTCTTTTGATTTGTCTTCACCACTGAAATGAGAAGCAGAATGTTCGTTTTTTCCAATTTGTCCTTTTGAATTAGTGATGAGAAGGGATGGTGCTGTGCACTCTCACAGGGCTGTGTGAAAAACACCGCGACAGTACATGGACACAGACACAACGCAGAATATGCACAAACACTTTGAGAGACGTACGAGGTACATCACACACCAATATAAATCCCCACTAACAGGTCCACACACACACACACACACACACACACACACACACTCGTCCACACAGCAGTGCGAAGGCACACATACACCCCACAATACATACACGCTGCTGCTACGGCCCTATGATGAATGAACTATAAATGCCCTTGTATGTAATGAAAAATAATAAAACAAGGAAAATATGGTCAAAATATTATAAATGAGCGAGACCTTTGTGTCGCCCCGAGTGAGTGTTGTGTGTGAACTGTTGTAAATCCTGCTGTCCTTTATTTATGCATAGCAAAAGAATAATGTTATACCGTATATCACTGTGCATGTGTGTGTGTGTGTGTGTGTGTGTGTGTGTGTGTGTACAGGTCCATGGCATTTTAGGAATAATTGAAACTTTTATTTTCTGAGTAATAGCCCCATCTAGAGTAATGCAGTCCATCAGGAAAATGACTACAGACACACTCGCAAACACACACACACACACGAATACTGCAAAGGCGAGCCACTGACTCACATTTATTCCTAACTCCTGTTTCAAAGTGACGTCCTTCCTCTGATGGCTTTCATCATCTTTCTAGTTTTGAAACATAAACACACAACCTCACACACACACACACACACACACACACACACACACACACACACACACACACACACACACACACACACAGGCCCCTATATCGCAGACACCTAATCTATCTCACACATCACTCTCAAAGGCCTTGTTGCTAGGAGATAGTGCTCTATTTGTGGAGAGAGAGCGACAAAGAGACATACAGAGAGATATATGGGGAGGGGTTTGTGTGTGTGTGTAATTGTGCGTGCGTGTGTGTGTGTGTGTGTGTGTGTGTGTGTGTGTGTGTATGTGTGTGTGTGTGTATGTGTGTGTGCAAGAGAGAGATAAATGAAAGAAAAGTGCAGGAATGAGAAATTGAGGAGATAAGAGAGTCAAGTTCCTTTAAAGCAGGATGAATCACTCAAGATATACGTATCTTCTATCTCTCTCTTTCACACACGCGCACACACACACACACACACACACACACACACACACATACACACACACACACACTCACACACACAGGCAGCTTGTTTCTCAATGATGGACCAGAAACACAACACTATGTGTGTTCCTGCAACCCACGCATGGCCGCTCATGTGAATGTGTACATATCTGTGCAGCAACATAAATGCCAGTGTGTGTGTGTGTGCGTGTGTGTGTGTGTGTGTGTGTGTGTATGTGTTTGTGTTCCTCCAACTGCAGCAGTGTTGGGATACAGCAGGTCATATAATGGTTGGCTGGTCACATTGTCTGCCCCAGCAGTCAGTCCTTCACACACACACACGCACATACACTGTCTCCTATAATCTGCAAATACATCTATTATAGGAAGATTATATAAGAAAATCCTCATGTGAAGCACACAGTCCCCGGCTTCACTTACACTGCCTTGGCTTTGTTCCTCTCAGAACAACTAACTAGTAATCTAGGAAACACCACATTATCAAAAACATCTAATCAAATGTGACACTTTACTTTCATATAAGGAAACACCATATTGATATGTTCTCATGTACAATAAGAGGGGTGGGTGATAGGACCCTAAAATAATATCACACTATTTCAGGGTATTTTTGCAATTATGATATTCTTGACGATATGCCAAAAAAAAAATATATATATATATATATATATATATATATATATATATATATATATACAGTACATATATATATTTTTTTTTTCTTTGCTAACCCCATTAAAATTTCATTCTACATTTCTTTATATGTTTTTTATATATATAATATCGTGTACAAATACTTATCAGTTACTTTTCGAAACCCGACTCTTCACATCGGCATAGATTAGATCCACCGTTCAGCACTTATTTAAAAAGAAAATAGTAACTTAAAAGCTGGTTCTGGTTTTACTATCGTTGTTTCTTTCTTCCATAACAGTGGTGAAGTACACCAGGAGTTGAGTTTTCATTCAAACCAAATTATGGTGTTTTAACTGCATGGCAAATGAATCAGAGCACACGAGGCCAGAGTGCCTCCTCAGTTACCATCTGACAGTCTCAACAAAACCTCCTCAGGTCAGCTCAGAAAAATACAAAAACACAGAATCCGCCAGCACGTTAGCTTGGTCACTACCGAGCCTGTTTGTAACCTCCCTCCACCTGTCTGACCTCCGCTCCATGTTCACACATCGCTCAAACATCACAGAGGATATTAATGGTCACTAATTTTTGCAGTGGCGCTGATAATTATGCGGTGGCGGTAGAGGGGAAACACTGCTGCAGCAACAATGCTGTGCGACGTCATTATGTTACCATTACCTTGTGTTTAATCATATCATTCTGGTATTATCTGAACATTATGATATGGCACAGGCCTAATAATTGATAATGAACCGCTGGGGTTGGTTATTACATGTTGAAGCATGATGAATAAAGCAACTGCCAGTTTAAAGCAAGCTGCTCAGTTCAGTCCATTACTAAAGAATAAATATCATTGGTCCACAGCTTTTTTTTTTGTTTTCACAGTAAAATTAGAAATGATTACTCAGCTGTTACTGACACTAGCAAGTCATTGACTACACTGTACTCAAACCTCTAATAATAATAATAATAATAATAATAATAAGTTAGATGCTCCGTAATAATACTGTGCAAAACTTCTTAAATATTCTGCTGTATACTAACTTCACCAAACCTTTTGTGGTGTTCCATTGCACGGGTGGAATGCAGCAGCTGTGTGTGCTGCTTCACTGACTGCATTTTCTCTCACAGTGGTTGGTCTGAAACTCACAGTCCACCTAATCCACTAAAACATTCCGGAGAAGCAGGAAAAGCCCAAACTATGTGCACACAAAAAATCACCTTGACAAATGTCAAATATAGCAATTAAAATATAATTAGTCACGTGCACAATGGCTTCGGACGAGAGCTCTGCAACTTTCTTACTATTATTCTAAGCCACACACACATTTTAAATCTCACCCACTCGTCACACACAGCATCATTACCAACAACCACTGGGAAATATGTATCTACTTTGTGTTGTCTTCATAGTATCTGCACCTGCCTTTAGGTTCTGCTCACACATTTTATCAAACAACTATTTCAACCCATCCCCCAAATAGAAGCACATGTGTATATGTGTGCAGCGTCACCACTGGCTCCTTTGTGCAGAGTGCTCTATGAATTTGATGTGAAAAGGATTTACAATTTTATAGCCCCTTTCCTCTCGCCCTGACGTCTTATCATTCCTAATAGGGCCGCTGGAATCTTAATCAGTTACACATGTTCTTCTCTCCACCACCGTCTCTGCCCTCCTTTCTTTACGATCTGTCCATCCACAGTCGTTTTTAAGATTTTCTTCCTCTCACGGTGACACTTTAATTCCTTTAATCCATCACTTACTTCCTCTCTCGCTTCATAACTCACGCACATTTTTAGGAGCATCTCAAAATTTATGTTTCTAATTGAAAAGGTAACAGTGGGGGTGTAGGCAGTAAGAGGAGAACACTGAAAGAGAGAGAAAAGCGCACGGAGAAAGTAATGGAATGCAAATCTCTGTGTCTGGAAGCGATTAGGCAAAAAGCTAAAGCCCGTCTTCTCTTTCTGTGCCGAGCAGCAGCACACAGTCCAGCCACCCTAACCCTCACCTCCACACACACACACACACAAACACATCTACTTGTCTTTCACGATGCACAATGCTATAAGCAGAAGCGTTAAATTGTCAGAACGTCACACACGCCGATACTGTCCGAGGTTAACCCTCTTTTTACTGGGCTGAATACAGCTGACCCACTTCTGTCAAGGTGAAAGCGAGCAAGATATAAATGAAATCCCATTTTACGTTAATCATTCTTTCCATTATTCAGCTGTGAAAACAAACTAGTCATTTAATCTAATTGTATTACACGTTACACAGCAGGATTTGTGTTTACTTTTGTAAGAGATGAAACAATTAAATACCAGACTTATGTGCGTTGTAAAAATACAGGTGCTATTTTGTAATAGAAAAAATAAATATTACAAACGAAATAGAAGACCAATAGAGATAAAATCAGAACTCTTCACAAGTTCCAAAATGTGAAGATTGAAGAGAAAGAAGAAATGCAAATGTGAAGTGAATTTATGTTAAAAAAAAGTTTGATAATTTCAAAGTAATCCTTAAAATACAAATGTTTCCACGTTAAATAATTATGTTGATGGATGCTCAGTTATTCCTTCTTTGATTTACAGAATAGAAGTCAAACACTTTGCATGAAGGCTTATAGTTTAAATTATAACTACACATCGTGGTATGTAGCATCACATTCAAGTTCAATGAGATTAGATGAAATAAAAAACTGAAATATATATATAATTATTTTAAGTGCTGGCAGCTTCTTGTCTAACGTGATAGTTCACAGTCCATTCTGTCTGCAGGGGAGATTAGAAACTAAATTCCATAGATCCATTCAACATCCAGTATGTAATGCACTGCCAGTTGTTACAGGCCTGTTGTATAGACTATGCCATTAACGGATGGCTGGTAGCTGTGCACCTCTGTTGATTATTGCTGGACACAATTCTTAACGTCCTCTCTTCACCAGCACTTCACAAAGTGTGACAGCAGGCAGACACAGGCGACGCTTCCACTGTGGCTGAGGAGGAAACTCATATGAAAAAGATTCAACACTGGTCACAAGGAGACATCTAGGGGCTGAAATATCTTTGGTAAGTTAGCCAACAACTGTGACTGACAGCATTTTGTGATTGTTTCTCATTATGTCCTCAACATTGATTGGTACCCTAATTAAGGTAATATCCTCCATCTACATTCTCCTTCAGTACTGCCCCTACTAATGGCTTCAAAATTAAAACCAGACCTTGAGGCTAATGCTTACTATATGATTAACCACTGAAATATTTATACATGTGTGTGTCACTGTGTGTGTGTGTGTGTGCTGTAAGAGGATTGTAGCACAGAGATCAAATATTGTAGTCACTAATTGATTGGCAGCTACTCGCGAAAGAAGACGCTGACAGTGATTTAGATAAATAGCAGCTGAAAGGACTGGTACATGTGGACTAGTAGGTGACTGAGTGAGTGCACACATGTAATACATACAATAAAATAAATGCTTGCTTGACTAACTGACTGACTGATTGTCGACTTTGTGACTTACTTGCCGCTTGATTTAACCTTATAGACTTTAGTTCGGAAAGTGTGACCACAGCCAAGACTCCGAGAAAGAAAAAGGGAAAGGGGCCAAAAGAGAGAGCACAAAGGCATTGGACGAAGACACAATATATGTGTGTGGGCTGTGAGGGTGCAAGTACAAGAATACGAGAAGGAGAGAGAAAAGAGAGAGAGGGAAAATAGAAGATCAAACACACAGTGCTTGGTTAAGTTTTCCCTCTCCTCTCTCCTGCCACTTTTTCACCAAATCAAACCATGAGGCCCCAGTCTGGCAATATCTTTACACACACACACACGCGCGCGCGCGCACACACACACACACTGATTGACTGTGAGTTTACATTCAGTCAGTGAATTCACACAATGAGAGGCAATTGACTAGAGACTAAGCAATTTCCCAAAGCATGCAGGCAGGCACACACACACACACACACACACACACACACACACACACACACGCCACGTCGTGTAGTCTGAAGAAAAAAAAGAAACGAGAACAAAATGAATGCAGTCGTCTACCTTGTCCGTGTGAGTACTCCAGTGTCGCCCGGCTTAAAGGGTTAATGCTCCCAAAAACACATAGGATCCCGTCAGAGTCGCTGCTGCTGAGGGGAATAATAATACACCTCCGTGTCTGCGCTCCACGCTTTCTCTTCTCTCTTCTTTGGAAAAGATATAAAAAGCACAAGCCCTGTTTTCTGAGGTCTGTGCTCGCTTCAGCCTCTGTGTCTGTAGGACTGCCTCAGTGTTTCCTCTCACTTCTGCTTCTCATGCAGCCTCTGCGCTCCAAGTGAGGGATGGAGAATGAAAAACACTGGTTGAGAAAAGACAAGCCCCCTGCTTTCTCTCCGCTTTTGCCCTTCTTTTGGCTCTTCTCGGTCAGTTAGAGAAAACGCAGATTCGTCTTCCTTTACTCTCTACTCCTGCTCCTTTCTCTCTCTGCCTGTCGCTCTGCGTGTGCGTGTGTATGTGCGTGTGTGTGTGAGAGAGAGCACCGTATCCTCGCCTGACTCTGCCACCTCTGCTGTGTGAGCCTGTTCGCCTCCCTCTCGCTCCCCCCCCCCCTCTCTGCTCCTGTAAGTTTGAAGCTCTCCTGCTGGTGGAGCGGGGAGGGGGCGGAGCCACGAGGACAGAGGGAGCGGAGGGAAGAATGGGATTGGCTGACACAAAGGGGGGTGAGTGAGAGAGAGAGAGAGAACAGTGAGAGAGAACAGTGAGAGGGGGAAAGAAGTGAAGGGAGGGAGGGAGGGGCGGGATTTCGGCATTTGGAGGCTGGAGGTGTAGATGTGTGGAAAGTGAGGAGAGGAAGGCGGGAGGCACCCCCCCCCCCCCTTCTCTCCCTTTCTCTGCATTCTTTTGCTCTGATCTCCCCGATTTCCCGACCACATATGTATTCATAGCACAGAAACTACACCTCTCAGCCGCTCACACATGATCTCTCTCATAGACTGTGTGTTTGTGTGTGTGTGCGTGTGTGTGTGTGTGCGCGCGCGCGCGTGTGTGTGTGTGTGTGTGTGTTTGAGGCAGCTGTATAAACTAAAGGTATGGGAGAGAGAAAGAGAGGGAGGCTTAACTAAAAGGGACTCTGCAGCACATGAAGCCATGCATTGATAGATGCACACACTTGGGGGTCCACCATATCTGTCTCATTATTCTGGAAATGGAAGAATTGTCAGACTCAGCTTTAAAGGCCAAGTAAGTGTGTCGAAAGACAGGGGATTTGACCCTGTTATTTATAAATATATAACAACATCAATTGAAATTGTAATGTTTTCAATAAGATTTAAATGAATAATAATAACAATAAATCTGAAATAACAAGTATAGTTAAATATGATGTTAAGTGTGCAGATGTGTGTTTAAAGGACACAGGGTGAGTGTTCCTGCTGCTGCTGTGTATTTCTGAGAGGGAATCTCAATACTTTGATACTGAATCACTTTTTGGAAGGTTATTCTCTGTAGATTATTTTAATGCATTGTAATAATGTATTACACCACAGTACAATTAATACAGCTAAACACAACTGATGTTAAAGCTAGTATATTAAAATTGTATTTAAATAATTTCTGTTATTATGAATATTTATTCATACTTTTTGTACATACATTTGTTCTTTTAATGTATTTCTCTGATGTTCAACATAGTATTTCTTTAATTAATAACAGTGAGTGAGGTAAGCGGTGTGAATTGAACAGAAACTTAAAGCTGCATAGATGTTTTTTAAATAGAAATGGAATAGAAATAAAAAAATGTTTTGGTGTAAATATATCTAACAGTAGAGATCATTCTGCCCAGTTATTCAAAATGGTAATCTTCATTTATATAAATGATGATACAGCCTTTATAATACATAAATCCCACTCCTAAGAATTGACGCGCTGTTTTTGTCTTCACACACGTGCATGTGCATGGCTGCTAGTCCTTCTAGTAATATCTATGTAACAAGGGACTGAGGATATCGCTTGGAAGGAAATTGACATTCATTCCATTATTTCACACATGAGCTGCTTTTCACTGTGTTATCCTGCACACACAAGCATGAACACACACAAGCGTGAACAAGTGCCTCTGACATTTTAGAGAACACTTAAATGTCCTCCGTTCCTGTTCTCCAAAGAGAGGATCGACAGAACAACATGAGCTCAGTTTGGATGTCTTTACAGCACAAGACATGGAGCGTAATACCACCAGAGGATAAGAGAGCATCGATACACACACATCCGCTTCTATGCCACCGAGGCAGGCTGCGTTTAGTGAAGAACTCTGTGAGTGTGGTGTTCATTGCTGTGACATTGACAAGCAATACAACTCCATGTCTACGCCCAAAAAGTTATGAAATCTTACCTTTTTAGGGTTGGAAAATACAAAGAATGTCACAAGTGAGCACATACGTTTTGCAGGCGTTATACGATGTAGTCTATATGAGCAGATCAATGCAGAGGGAGACACAGGGGGAGATTCATAATCCAATACTTGCATCAAGATGATGCTTCCCCTTTATGCACTACTGATTTATAACCTCTGTCCAGGCCCCAAGAAAGCTGAGCTCTGTGTTTGCTATGGAAGCAGAAAGCTTGTACTATATATGCCATACACCTGGCTTACAGAATGAGCCCTCTTGTAGAGTGTGTAATGGGTCGAAGGGTTGAAGGTTTCAGTGAAATCCAAGAACCATGTGCTTTCCATGCTGACTGCACTCTGTAAACTCCAATGTTTCTGCGGCACTGTAGAGAAGTGAGGCTTTCTACACTCTGTAGTTTCAGCAAATCCAGGCTGGATGGTGTGACAGAATCTACATTTCAAAACTGAGGCGGAACCAATGGAACCAGCAATGGTGGAGTTTTTAGACGTGTAGACCTTATGACTCACACGGAGGTAAGGTTATAATTCATTTTTTAGACATATTTATGACATAATGTCTAAGACATAGGACTCTGAGTAGGCATTTCCTTTGGCATCGGTTGACTGACAACAGAGAGTGGGCGCTTCTAAGACAAGTGCTATCAACTTCTGTTGTGCGCTACTGACAGGAGAAACAACTCCGCAGAGCATTAGTTGTTGACTATTAGCAAGTTAAGTTTTGTCACAACGTTTGCGAATACCCATCGTGCTATTAGGTTTTATAGAAGGGAGGTTAGTGAGCAATCTTTCTTTCATTTTGGTTGATAGAAAATTGAGGAAACAAATAAGGTTAAGCAATGGCTAACAGCTGGTTAACTGCCTGTCAGGATGTCGAAAATATTTTCAAAACACATGTAGACAAAGAGTGCACAGATTTCTTAGAAAGATCATCATCTCAATTTCAGTTAGTTAGACTTGCTGCTTAATGCTACAATGAACAATAGATATCATCAGATCAAGAAATAACCTGATGATATCAAAATGAGGACTAAAGAGGAAAAATAAAGATTTAAAAAATCCATACATAAGATACAAGGAAATAAGTAGATGTTTTATATGAGCTTATTTAATTCTAAAATGTAAAGATAAACAATCTTGGGCCAAAGAACTAATTTAGTCATCACACACACAACCGTACACACAGCCTACATATTTTGTTAACCTATACATCATCATCATCTTCATCACACACACACACACACACACACACACACACACACACACACACACACACACACACACACACACACACACACACACACACACACATAAGCTAATGATATAAGCATCATCTCCCATAGAGGTTAATGGAGTATGGATTTTGGCATAGAGGCCACTGGCAAGGAGATGAGGATATTACGTGTATAGTTATCCTTAATTCTTAATACTACTGCTTTTATTACAGACTTGCCTAATTTATAGAATCACTATGTCTCTATCTTTGTACCTATGTATGTACATGATGTTCTGTATGTATCTCTCTTTCTCTCTATCCATGTCTCTGTCTCTTCATCTACCTATCAATCTGTCTATATTGTAAATGCTTCCATGAAGGGTCTGAAATTAGAACCCGCCACATGTGGGTAAATCGAAGGCAGTAAAAAAAACAAGGATAAATTAAACAGATGTGCGCACAGAACTCGCTGGGCCCCCGAAAAGGTTAAGTGAATGGGCTCCGCAAATCTGCTTTACTCAAATGAACGCATGCATTCACGCTGTCTCTCCTACTCAACACATACATACATACACACTCACTCAGGGAGGGTTGTGCACAGAGCCAGTCCAGGCCCGTGAGCCATGTGAACCGTGTGCCATTGCCACACAGTCACACCTGACACCCCAGTGCTCCCATGATAACCCCCCTCCTTTAAAACAGTTTGCGCCATGTCTCCGGCTAAGAATAAGCAGACATATACAGAACAGAATGAGGTTCAAACAAACAGTATTTATTACATAACTTAAGATAAGTGAATATTAACAATAACATTTATTATGAAATTGTGTAAAATATCAAATGTAGAATATAACACCAGTTTTGGCTCTGCTGGCTGGTAATTAGCTGGTTATTGTTTCTTATCTACTATAATACATAATATAATTTATTCACTTATTATTTCATATTACACAAACTGATGATAAAACAACATAAATTATAGCATTATATATATATAGTTAGTGAACATTAAATGTGATCATTTCATTGCTAATTCACTTTCCCATGTAACACATGAGCGAAGAGTATTTAGCATTCCAGATTGATCTTTTAAAGTGAGTGTTGCATTGCATGTTAAGTCAATAAAGAACAACTCAACTGTCAGTATCATCCATGCTGACACAGCAAAGATCATGTCCACTTCACGTGGCATTAGCCAGATGTGCAGAGGTGTGACTTTTTCATTCTTCACTCAACGACTTCTGTCACTTTCCGTGTTTACAACCGAGTGCAACAGCGTGAAGGCCTGCACGGGGAGACTGCGGCTGTTCTCCTCACGGCTCACCCGTCACTCCGACAGCTTTTCCCTTTGAGTGTGGCCGTTCACAACAGCTACACAAACTTTAGCATTCAAACGGACGTCGTTCAAACTTACTTGATGTCACACCTGTACTCTTACTGTTTTGCATTATAATGACAGAGGGTTCCAAACATAGAGCAGAAAACAAGCCAGGGTTGTTTTTGAAGGCCTTCAACCAAATCATCAATTAAACATTGTGCTGAGAAGAACAAGGTGTTCATTTGCAAAGGTAGTAGTAGGGCGTGAACACACAATGTCCGAATGTAAAGTTTCAACTTGTTCCACTGATGATGGAACATTTTCCTTGATCACATGCAGAGTCAAATAGAAAACACACACTTTCCTTTTCCAGCGGTTAAAGTAGATATCTAAACCTCCTCTAACATGAAGCCTCTTTTCTACTGATCCACTGCCACACACTCATTGCAACACTTCACACTAATGCTGACAAACATCCGCCACAGTCAGAGCTTGAATATTAAGTATTATATTATTACCAGATGTGTTCCATAAGCTTCTTGTCATTTACCATTCACACACAACACATACACGTCACATCAGTATAAAAGTCTTGTTCACCTGAAAGTTTTGTATTTTGTAATAATGTGTGATAACATACTTTACCTTTAGACCAATGGAAAATAATTAGTTTCACCTTTCTGTAAGGTATTTTACTATCATGTGTTCCATAAATTGATTTTCCGCTTCAGAATCCTTGTCTCAAAAAGAAAGATCTCTCAAGGAAAAGGGATTACATTTGAATTTCCCACATTGAATATAAACTTCAGTGAGGTTTTCAGTTGACCTATTTTATATCCCAACAAACTGCAGAAAGAGAAAGCTGGAGAGAGGGGTTTGGACTCACTGGAACTCGTTTTTCTCAATCTCAGTCCTTCCAGCAGTGAGGCTTTTCTAACACCAGTGTATTTGCTGGTGCCCTCCCACTGACATACACAATATAGACTCTATAGGCCTTCAGAGTGTGTGTGGTGTGTGTGATCGATGGAGAGAGGGGGAGGTGTGTGTGTATGTTTCAGTGCAAGTTCAGCTGTTCCCGCCATTTAAATGTGTGTATGTGTGTAGGAACGTGTGTGATACGGCTCCCTAAGCTCTTTCATTTCATTGTATGGGACCCCTACTGGGCAAGTTCACAACCTTAGAGAGAGAGAAGGCAAGAGAGAGGTGGAAATGAAAGAGTAGAGTTAGGGGGGAAACGGGGGAGAAGGAGACAGAGAGAGAGTAAGACAAAGGGAGAGAGAGGAGAGAAACAGAGAGAGTGGCTTAACCAAGCCAACTGGTGAATTAAAGAGGAGGAAAAAAGCAATGAGGCGAGAACTCCAAACCAGCAGAAGGGAAGGAAGAGAGAGGAAAAGAAAAGAGAGCTTTCTCCTTTTTCTTAATCCTCCATTCAGTATGAGGGGATTTGAGTCGATGGTGAGATAACGTAGCGTAACTCCCTCTCACTGTGCTGGTGGTGTGTGTGTTTGTGTGTGTGTGTGTGTGAGTTTGGACATTTATGCCTCCTGGCCAGACTACAAAATAACAGTAATCATCTTGACCAGTGCGCCCTGCAGCTGTGTGTGTGGGCAAGAGAGAGCAGCCTACATGTGTGTGTGTGTGTGTGTGTGTGTGTGTGTGTGTGTGTGTGTGTGTGTGTGTGTGTGTGTGTGTGTGCACATTACCCTGTCAACCTCTGCGCAGCCTATTCTAAATAACAGTGATGACTAAGATCTTATGGGGGTGGACAAAAGCGTTCAGGATAAATGATGGTGACCTGCTGTTTTACCCACCTGTGGTTTAAGCACAACGTAAAATAACACACACACACACACACACACACACACACACACACACACACACACACACACACACACACATACACACACACACAGCATGTACAAACCTACACAGATTACTGCCTTTTTAGAATCACATGATGAAAATATGCCAAATTGATGGTCACACGAAGATATTTTGATCACACAACTTTGTCAAAGGACTCCAAGCTAATAAATAACTGGATGATAAAACAAAGTGTGAGTGTGAGAGAACAGGAACACAGAGAGTTAAGGAGGGCAAAGAAAGACAGAAACCAGTCGACCAACATAACAAATAACATATATTGCTGTTATATGTACAGGTGTGTGTGAGTGTGTGTGTGGGTGTGTGTGTGTGTGTCAGATTGATTGGCTTAGGTCCCAGCAAGCTCTCAATGTGTAAATAGATCAGGTTTAGCTTTGTGACGGTGGTCTGTCATTCAATAAAAACTGCATGTCAGTGAAAATACACTGATTGATAAAGTGAGAGAGGGAAGGTTTGGAACCTCTATCCATTCCATATTCTCACAATGTGATATCCTTAGTTTTATATTTGATTTCCAAATGATTTATTTAGCATGCCATATTTTAATTTAGAAAATGTATGATTTTCTGGTTTAAACAGGGGTAGATTTAAACAACAACCGGAAATGTGTCAAAAAATATAATTGGAATACAGTGCGTGTGTGTGTGTGTGTGTGTGTGTGTGTGTGTGTGTGTGTGTGTGTGTGTGTGTGTGTGTGTGTATCCATGTTAGACAGAGGAACAAGAAGAAGCAGTGATCAGATGTAGCTCATTTCTTTATACCCATGAGAAAATAAAATGAAATAATAGAAAGAGGGAACGATAAGGGACAGTGAGAGATAGAGATGAATTATCTGGCTGAGAGGGTGAAACAAAAGAGTGTGTGGTGAGATGAGAGGAGACAGTGGTGATGTAAGGTTTGTATTTGTTACAGTGTGCAGGAAAGAGAGAGGGAAATTAAAAAATCTCCATATACGGAGTGAAGGTCCAACTAAACATTTTGATCAGACCTGAAGTGTAATGTAACCACATGATGAGAAGAACAGACTGCAACTATTCCAGGTTAACAGCCACTGAAAATGCATTACAAGAAACACAGTTTCCCCTCTCGCTTCATTTTCTGTCACATATACAGACAGCCTGTAGAGCTGTTACCAGAAGCTGTAGGGAGTGTGTGCTTTGTGTGTTAGGACACTGTGTGTGTGGGGTTATAAACAAATACAAGGTTTCAATTAGAGGCCTTAAACTCCAGCAGCAGCTGTGTACTTGTGTGTGTGTGTGTGTATGTGTGTATGTGTGTGTGTGCGTGTGTGTGTGTGTGTGTGTGTGTGTGAGAGAGAGAGAGAGAGAGAGAGAGAGAGAGAGAGAGAGGAGAGAGAGAGAGGGAGAGAGAGGAGAGAGAGAGAGGGAGAGAGAGAGAGATCTTCGATCTCTCTTCTCTATCTCGCTCTCTCTCTCTCTCTCTCGTTTTGCTTTCTCGCTCTCTCCTCTTTCTCGCCTCTGTTTCCGCCTCGCTCCTCTATCGTGCTCGTTCTCATCTCTATCTCTTGCATCGCCTTCTCTCGCGCTCTTTCGCGCCTCGGCCTCGTTGCTCTCGCTCGCTTTCGCTCCGCTCGCTCTCTACGGTCGCTCTCTGCTCGTCGTCCTCTCTGCTCTCTCTCTGTTTCTCTGCGGCTCCCGGACTTTCGTCGCTCAGTCGGCTCGCTCGTGCCGTTCTTCTCTCTCTTCTCTCTCTCCCTCTCTCTCTGCTCTCTTTCGCCTCTCTGTCTCGACTCCTCTTCCTCTCGTCTACTCTCTCTATTCCGCCTCTCATCTCTTTCTCTCTCTTTTCTCGCGCTCGCTGGCTCCCTCTCTCTACTGCTCGCGTCTCGCTCTTTCGCCTCTCGCTCTCTCTCCTCTCTTGGTCTTGCTAGCTCGTTGTACCGCGCGCTCTCTCTCTCTTCTCTCTTTCTCTCTCTCTCCTTCTTCGCTCTCGCCTTTCGCTCTCTCGCGCCTGCTCTTTGGCTCGCTCTCTCTGATGTTGCTCTCTCTTCGCGCCTCTGCCCTCCGTCCTCGTCTCGCCTCTTCTCTCGGCTTCTATCGCGCGAGCTCTCTTTCTCTCTCGCTCTCTTCTCTCTCCCCCTCTTTTCTCTCTCTCGCGCTTCTCTCTCCGCTCCCTCTTGCTCCAGCAGCTTTCCCGTTCCTCCGAGAGAGCCTATTGATTGTCCCTGTCTCTTTGCTGCGCTTTTTCTATCAGAGTTCCCCAATTTCTCTCTCTCTCTCTCTCTCTCTCTCTCTCTCTCTCTCTCTCTCTCTCACACACACACACACACACACACACACACACACACACACACACACACACACACACACACACACACACACACAGGGTGTGACTCCATGTTCCCTCAAGTTAGATTTAGCTTGCTTCGTATAACACGATACAAAGAGGGCGCTGTTCATCCAGCTCTAACTGAGCTTGTGAGTTGAGGTTCTAGTTGATTGAAGATTGTGAAAGAAGTGTAAAGCTGATTAAAAACCAGCAACTACCAACATGATTTTTATCTTCAAGGAGGAAGATAAATTAGGAAGCCAGAGGGCTTGTGGGGAATATGTTTCTATGTATTCTAAAAGCTAACAATTGTGTCATTTGTTTGCAGTACTGTTACCAAGGTTCTGTTCTTTTGGCATTGACATGCTAATGGCTACAGTAACACACGTAAAAGACTTGAGCTCTACTAGTGACCCCTAGAGGTTCAAAGGTCCATTACACTCCAAAATACTCACAATGCGACTACAAAATATGTCCTACTAACAAACTCAAAATGGATGCACTCAAGTTAATGTCATGACAATCTCCCATTAGATTCAGATATGTGTTGAGAATGTGTTGGCCTCAGGATGTTGCTAGAGAAAACACTGCGATCATCTTCCTGGGACCATGAATATCAGCACACACACCTTGCACACTCTCGAGTTCCTATCTTATCTTATAGAAGTGCTAATCAAGTGAAGCTTTAGACCTGCCAGTGCCACTACAGGGAGTCCTGAGTGATGGGCAGGCACACTGTAGACTGCCATCTACGGCATGATCCCAACAAAAGATGTAGAAAATAGTTGTGGGCAAATCTAAGTAAGTGCTTTGTTCTCTCTTTATTCAGTCCACCTGTTGTTCCTCTGTGGCTGCCATCGCTCATGCTGCACACATACATGTTGACTTCCTTTGTTAACATTCTATCCATTTACAAGAACAGAATGTCTTCATCTATGCCTGTGTGTGTGTGTGTGTGTGTGTGTGTGTGTGTGTGTGTGTGTGTGTGTGAGAGAGAGAGCGATGCACAGAAGCAGGTGGTAAATACAGTAATATTGTTACCTTATATCGAACACACACACACACACACACACACACACACACACACACACACACACACACACACACACACACACACACACACACACACACACAGGGGCACGGCCCATATTAAGTTACAATGTAAAAGAAGGCTGAACAAGTATAAGCGGATTACAAATACCTTGAGTGTGCAATATGAAGGAGATAAGACCTGAGAGTGTGTGTGTGAGTGGGGGGGGGGGGGGGGGGGGGGGGGTCACAGTGAAATAGAGAGAGAGTTATAAAAAAGTGGATGACTCATTCATAAGAAATGTTTCACCTTCCTTTCACACACTCGATTTTTCTCTCTCCTTCCCACCTCACTCTCTCCTTTGTTCTCTGCTTTTAGATGATGTGATTAGTTAAAAGCCTCCACCCGCTCATCACGCTGAGGTAGATGCAGCACGGGCACATGCATGCCCCTGTGCAAACCACTAACCTGTCCCCTCGCGCTCTGACACACACACACACACACACACACACACACACACACACACACACACACACACACACACACACACACACACACACACACACACACACACACACACACAGTTATAGTGTTGTATGCACAGGTTTGTAAATGTGACAAAGCCCACCTCTCATGC
>NC_041355.1:25705061-25720061 GCF_900634415.1 Cottoperca gobio | reverse complement strand
CGTGTGTGTGTGTGTGTGTGTGTGTGTGTGTGTGCGAAAGATAGAAACAGTGGGAAGTGGGGTGAAATATTTGTAGTATGGTGGTTATTTCTAGATTCACAGTGAAATCATTACTCCTTTGTGTAATTATTGCGTTGGTTCCAAATGCTCATTTGCTTTCATATGACAGTTTTAGACTGTTCCCTGTTGGCGTGTGCATCATAAAAGACAGTAATGTTACCTGGCTATGGACTGTACAGTAGTTTCAGGATGGTAAAATAAAAAGGTAAGATGCCTTTAATAATGTCCCTCACCTGTTCCTCCTATACTATAGGTATACTCCAGTGGAACCAGCTTCCAGTTTGTGTTCGGGAGGCAGACACACTCTCCACATTTAAGAGTAGGCTAAAGACTTTCCTTTTTGATAAAGCTTATAGTTAGGGCTGGCTCAGGTTTGCCCTGGATCAGCCCCTAGTTATGCTGCTATAGGCTTAGACTGCCGGGGGACACCTCCCTGCTCTCTTCCTTCTCTCCCTCTCTCTTCTTCTCCCTCTCTATCTGTATGCATTTATGTAAATGTATGTTACTAACTCACCATCCGGGGTATCATCCCCGGAGTGTCTGTCTCTCATGTGGCAGGTTGCCACTGATAAAGTTTACGTCAGGATCATGAATCGTGACAGCGCCTGCTGACCTGGTCCTGATGGACACCGGGAAGCCTTATTGACATTTTCCTGGATTCATCCAAACTTTCTATTTCTTTTTTTTCCAACACAACATAATTTCTGTCAAATGTTGTATTTGTACTATGTTGTTTATCCTGTACACACGACATCTATTGCACGTCTGTCCGTCCTGGGAGAGGGATCCCTCCTCAGTTGCTCTCCCTGAGGTTTCTTCCATTTTTTCCCTTTTAATTTTGGGGTTTCTTTTAGGAAGTTTTTCCTTGTGCGATGTGAGGGTCTAAGGACAGAGGATGTCGTAACCTGTACAGTCTGTAAAGCACACTGAGACAAATGTATAATTTGTGATATTGGGCTATACAAATAAATTTGATTTGATTTGATTTGATACTATAAACACTTTACTTCCCAACTACCTCTGCAGTGTATTTAATTATCTCTGTTAGCACAGGCACAATTAATGTAGCACCAAGGTACTGTAATTGCTGACAAATTACATCGCTCTAAAGTGACAGAAAGGCTGGTGACGATGAAGGATTGCATCTCGCTGGTCGTCGGGGATACACTACTGTAAGGCCATATCAGCACAAAAACAACGTCTTCAACTATTTTTCATTCTCATTTAAGTCTGTGTGTATCTTCAATGCCGCACACATTAACTATAAAGAAAGAACAATATTTTATTACAATATAAATAAAGAGCATCAAAGGGAATGCAGCTTTGTGAGAGAGCAGTGTCAGTAAGAAGGAAGCAGTGAAGGAGGAAAAGGAGGGCACAGTGGCATTGTTCTAATGATGTAACAAGTAGAAAGGAGAAAGAGAGACAAGGAAGGAGTGAAGGAGGGATTGAGAGAGAGAGAGAGGGGGGGAGAGAGCGAGGGAGAGAGAGAGAGAGAGAGAGAGAGAGAGAGAGAGAGAGAGAGAGAGAGAGAGAGAGAGAGAGAGAGAGGGAGGGAGAGAGAGAGAGAGAGAGAAACTTAAGAGAGAGCGGGCGAGTGGTAATGTCCTAATGATGTAGTGGCTGTCAGAGCATTTGCTTCAGAGGCCAAATGATCCTGTAAGAACAGCACAGCTATTGATCCAGCTATTACACAGCACCACATACTAATGATTGTGTGTTCTTCAGTGTGTGTGTGTGTGTGTGTGTGTGTGTGTGTGTGTGTGTGTGTGTGTGTGTGTGAGAGAGAGAGAGATGAAATGACAATGTATAACAAAAACAGGTATATATTGTGTTGTTCATAAAAAAGGGAGGAAGAAGTTGCTTGTGTGTGTGTGTGTGTGTGTGTGTGTGTGTGTGTGTGTGTACGTGTGTGTGCAATTCTGACATGACACTTCATCAATACTCCCATTACAGTGTGACAGATATGAAACCCAATCTGAACCTGATCTGCTTGATATCCGATCTTTGTTCTCACCTTGAATACTTTCAATACCTCCAACCACACACACACACGCACACACACACACACACACACACACACACGCACACACACACACACACACACGCACACACACACACACACACCACAAGACCCATGTTGAAAAGAAAGAAAAGGAAACACTACACACACACACACACACACACACACACACACACACACACACACACGCACACACACACACACGCACACACACACACACACACCACAAGACCCATGTTGAAAAGAAAGAAAAGGAAACACTGACTTCTTCTTAAACAGTTTACAATTGAAAGTCATTGAGTTTGGTAGTTTCAGTTGCACTTCAGCATCTTAACTGAGTTACTGCATGAAGTGAAAGCCTCTCACCACATGTAGAAAGGCCATCATCTATAAAGTCCCAAGACTGAAACAGTGAAACAGAGAAAGCCTGCTGTAGCACTTGTTGGGCTGAACACTGGCTCTACTGTGTCTTACTCTCTCCAGCCCTCTCTGCCCATCTACCTCTGCACTTCTGCTAATGGATTGTGCCTCAATGGGTTCTGAGAAACACCAGTAAAGTGAGGAAGAGGAGAGAGGAGACGAGGTAAGAGAAGAAGAATAGAAGACTTGTTGCTTGTGTAATATAATTATGACTACTGGTATTGTAATAACGTTTATAATTTACAAAACTCTCCAAATGAGTTTGAATCAAGTGGTTATTTGCATCTTTCCTTGCAAGTAATGTACATTATTATTTCAAATAGGTGAATCGTTAGAGTGTGCAGTATATCAGTATTCCTGTTTTTACTTCATCGGTTCATACAATATTAAGTGTTACAATGCTATTATCATAATTATCTAACTGTATGACACACTCGACATTTTGTCTTGAGAATGGAGCTGTATTAAGTCGTATATTTACTGTTTATTTTATGTATTTCAACGGAGAATAACAAAGATGGAAACATAAAAATAAATATAAAGGAGAAGAGAGGATGGGACGATGAAAAGAGAACATGAAGGTAAGAGGGGGGAGGGAGCGATGCAGTATGGTTAATGATTTAATGTTATCCACTTGATGGAATGAAGTGTCCTCTCCATGTTAGCGGCGCCAAAGTTAAACCCTCTAGTCTGTTTGTCTGTTATTCATTGATTTCTCTGGTCAGCACTAGATTGCTATTGAATATGACTGGCACCAGGGCTGTGTGTGTTTGTGTGTGAATGTGTGAGTGTGTGTGTGTGTGTGTGTGTGTGTGTGTGTGTGTGTGTGTGTGTGTGTGTGTGTGTGTGTGTGTGTGTGTGTGTGTGTGTGTGAGAGGATCCTGAACACTCAAGTACATTTCAGTTGCTTTTGAAAACTTATTTTTATGCATACACGTGACCTCTCTACTGGCGCACACACACACACACACACACACTCACACACACACACACACACACACACACACTCACACACACACACACACACTCACACGCACACACACACACACACACACACTCACACACACACACACACACACTCACACACACTCACACACACACACACACACACACACACACACACACACACACTCACACACACTCACACACACACACACACACACACACACACACACACACACACACACACACACACACACACACACACACACACACTAGTTCTTGGAAGAGTGTGAAAGATGAGCCTGAAATACATCTGCAGTCTTTGTGTAACATACTCACTGCTACTCTCCACACCTTCATGCTGTGAGAGGAGACATATGATACATTATTTATTCCTAAAGTATTAACCATACAGCACCAGCTGAGCAAGAACATAACCAGCAATCTATGATATCTATGTATCAATACTGCAGTGTGGATGTCAGAAAATGTCTTCACATGCATGCTGTGAAATTTGCATGTATAATCTCTCTATACTTACATATGCACATTGTTATTGCAGTGATCGGTCTGCTCCAGCAGTCACATCTGTTGACTCGTCCTCTACCATGATGTGTGTGTGTGTGTGTGTGTGTGTGTGAGTGTTTGATGTACTGATAACTATCTAATATAGCGGGTCCTTTTGCAATAGCATGAGAAAATATGTCCCGAGCATCTGAACCTGATGTATAGTTTAATAAGCCCGCAATATAAATATTTTAAGGAATACATATTATTTTAAACAGCACATAGAATTTGTAGGCACTACCGTGAGCACACACACACACACACACACACACACACACACACACACACACACACACACACACACACACACACATACACACACACACACACACACACACACACACACACACACACACACAGGCTGTAAGCCATCAAACATTGATGCTGTTGTCGCAGATAAAATAAATGCTTTAATTCTTCCTTTTAATTTAGAACAAAGTTTGGAACTTTTAGATTTTTTTATATAAACTAATTTTATTTTTAAAGTGGACAAGCAGTCTTTTGGAAGTGTGTCACAGTCGACCATTTATTCAGTGCCTGCGGCTTTTAATGCTGAAATCCTTTCGTGACTTTCTGCTTTGGAAATGGATCACATCCTTGCACCTTGCACCAAGTGAACAAACTGAAGTCCATCGGAAGAGTGAGAGCAGGCAGCGTATGAACTGACTCGTTCTTTTTATGTCCCTGTCTTTCTCCATCCGCCTGCCTGCCTTCCTGTTTGTTGCTCTGTCAATGGAGAGCTTCCAGGTGACACATCCCCCCCTCTGGCACCCATACTGGAGGTCTGCAGCTGAGCCTTTTGGCCATGTAGTGCACATAGAGGCTTGTCAATTAAAACCCCCAAACTCTCCATGTGCAGCCTTTAAGTTTTACAACTATGGTGCATGTTTTCAAAGTAGCACAAAACGTAACCAAGTAGGAAGAGTTTGCAATGCAAATTGTGATAATCTTTTTGTTTTAAAGTACAGTAGGAGAGTCAACTAAAGGGCTCAAACATCCAATATAATTTTTAAGATTATGTTGAGGTTGAGTTTTGTAGTTTTGAACCAATCCTGGATTCTGAGTCATTTCTGCATGAAAACTGTACTGCTTATGATTGCAAAGACAAAGCATACTGAACGATGTTCCTGTGATTGTGTGTGTGTGTGTGTGTGTGTGTGTGTGTGTGTGTGTGTGTGTGTGTGTGTGTGTGTGTGAGGTTGTGTGTTTATGTTTCAAAACTAGAAAGATGATGAAAGCCATCAGAGGAAGGACGTCACTTTGAAACAGGAGTTAGGAATAAATGTGAGTCAGTGTCTGTGTAGTAGCTAAGGTTATAACGTTAAGCAGCTTAGGGAAGCCAAATGGATTAAGTGTTTTGTTGACACATAGTAAAGTAATCTGGTTAGCAAAGACGAGATACTCCCCTCTGTCTGCTTCCATCTCTCCTATTCACTCTTCCCTTTTTTCTCCCGATTTCCATCACATCGTGTCTTCCTCACTATCCCAGTTCATCCCTTCTACTTTGCTCTTTTCACACACCATGACCACGCACTTGCACAGAGCACACGTTTAAACATAAAGAGATTGGGCAGGGGAGGTCAGCTAATATTGTTAAGCTCTTTAGTATGGCACACAATTAGACATCTGTTGTTCCTTCCATGTAGACATACATATCATCTGGTCATTTTCTCTATTTAGTTCACACACATGGACATTGTACCTCAACTGTAGTTTAATGTAGGTGTAACACAGATTTTTAAATTTTTGTACCCAGTTGTTCCGTGCACAACCCGTTTAAGTGTAAATGTATCTTCCTTCTTCAGTCCCCGTAGTTGAGATCACCAATATCAAGTAACTGGGCAAGCAGCAGCTGGGCACCCAGGGGTTCACACGCCACAAAAGTGTTTACGTCTGCCAGTGTGTGTGTGTGTGTGTGTGTGTCAACTGGGGAGCCAGCCAGACGTCTCTGGTCTACTATTTCCTCTCAGGAGGACCAATAATAGAGAGAGGCTCCCTTTCCCTGTTCTGCCTTTATTCTCCACTTTCCCTGCATCTCTTTTCAATTACTGTGTCTCCATTCAACTGCTTTCCATTTTCTTCTCCTCCTCTCTGATGTTTTCTTCTCTTCTCCCATTCTTCATGCCCTACCTGTTATGGCTACTTTCTCTCACTTCCTCACACAACAAAGCCGCAGGTAGAATCGCAGAAGGTGGTTTAAGTTACTGTCCTCACACAAACACGTGCACGCGCCTATACACACACACTTCCTGCTGTGAAGCAGGCTCAGTATCAATGGAGGCGATGTATTGTCTGCTGTTTGCAGTGCAATAATGTGCCTCCTTTCAATACTTTCTTTGAGGTTAAAGAAGCAAAGGCTGAAGGTCAATTCAACATGCTTATGTAGTTGGATCTGAGTTTATTCTGTGAGTGTAAATCTATAGGGTTTAGTGTGCATGGCTCTTTGAATGTTGACACTCAACAGTACTCAAACCTGAATGAACGGTTCTTTATAATACAGTCCAAGGTTCCTGGAAACGTCTTTGCAGTGGAGAGGCCAACGTATCAACTTTAGTGATGAGCTTTTCTATCCTGACGGATAAGGCTCATGTAGATGTGGCAGGTGGTGAAGGTTTATGCAGTAGCCTGCAGCTACGGAGTGTAGAACATTGGCTTCAATGTTGTGTGGTAGTACTACCTTTCAAGACATTCATAATTTGTTATTTTCTCTAGTACGCCATGCTTTATCTACCAAACGTTTCCAACCAGCTTGCCTTTATCAAGGTGAAACACTGCCCCAATAATGACCCAGCCACCACTCTCATGGGACACACAACCTATATCACTACTGAACCCATAAGTGACCATGTGTTATCATTTGACCACTTCAACTGCACACACACACACACACACACACACACACACACACACACACACACACACACACACACACACACACACACACACACACACACACACACACACAGCTGCATTTTAAAGAGTCAATTAGCCTTTGAAAACTTGACGACTACTCAGTTTTAGAGATGGGAAGTGTATCCTCCGGAGCACTGACATCCACAGCATAATGCCATTTAATAAAAACATTATCAAACTTAATATAGCAAATACAATGACTCAGCATGTTTTCTCACCGTTAATTACAACATCACATCTCTTAATGAAAACCCACCGTGTGTGCGTATTTGCAAAGCTTAATGAAAATACTGCAGATTTGTGGGTGTCAAAAAACAAGTCCTTTATTAAATATGAAATTCACACCTGTTAGGGTAAAGTACCTTGAGGGTATACACACACACACACACACACACACGCACGCGCACACGCACACACACGCACACGCACACACACACGCACACGCACACACACACACACACACACACACACACACACACACACACACACACACACACACACACACACACTCACAGACAAAGAACTACTGTACAAAGATATTTGCATTTCTGTGCTTACATACTATCAAGTGCACACTAACCCTGAACCACACAAAAAGATAAAAAAACAAATGACTGCTCAGCTAAATTGTGATCATTAAGTAAATTAATTAGCAGGACATTGTTTTGTGTTTGTGTTTAAAGTTTTTGGTTATCACATTATTAGAGAGAAACTTCATTCCATAATAAAAAATAAAGATTATGTTCTATTAAATAATAATAATGATAATAATTTTATAAAGCACTTTTCAGGATACTCAAATACAATTTACATAAGTTACAATGATAACAGGAAACAACACATTTATAACACAGCATTATTGAAACAATAAAAGCAGCTCTAAAAAGGCGAGTTTTGATTTGTGATTTAAAAGTGGACAGAGTGGTGCACTCTGGGATTTATTTGGGGAGAGAGTTCCGGTGGAATGCTTTTAAAACAATAAGGCCTGTTCACTGACAAATTAAATATATTAAATCTACTGCAAGGTTGGATCTCTAAAAATAGCCGGAACCACTTTTTTTCTGATATAAGTCTTAAAGACATTGCTGTTCAAATCAGAACAATTACTGTCAGTGAACACCAGGAAGAAATGTTTTGTTCTTGGTGAATGGACTGCACTAATATAGCATTAATATACCTTAACAGAGAAAGCGCTAATTTACACATGCACGCACGCACGCACGCACGCACGCACGCACGCACGCACGCACGCACGCACGCACGCACACACACACACACACACACACACACAGCGATGGTCTGCCCGTCAGGAGACACTTGTGGTTCTGTGTCTTCCTCAAGGACACTGCAACAGGTGGACAGGTGGAGCCAGGGATGGAACAACCGAACAACACACTACACCTCCTGAGCTTCAGCCGGCCCAAACAGAAAGAAATGGAAAAGAAAAAATAGACCCATAATAATATATTTCTGGCTATATAGCAGCTGGCACTGGAACACACTGTGTGTCCTGCTTTGAGCAACACTGACATTCTCAAAGTAAGTTCTATATATTTAGAACATGCAGTACATCAATGAACTCTGTCTTTTTTATACATTTATAAATATACATACATATATTATAATTTAGCTGTATCTTTTCAGTGTCAAGTGTGTAAACCTGCAACTGAGTTGAAGAATGTGGGAGTATTCAGACATCCTGGGTGAATGCTCAGAATGCAGAGTTGGCTGGCTGCTGTATGCACCTGTGCTATCAAAAATCAGCATCATTGACAATCATACTTTCGAAGGACCATGATCAAGTGGAACAAATTGTATTATAGAAGTGTGTGAAAATCATGAACCACTTACAAACAGTTAACAATAGCATTTGTTAGGAGAGGTTTTGAGCATCGAGAGAGAAAGAAGAGCACTAAGGGGAAAAAGAAGACATCCTACCATTGTCGCTGTCTGACTTGTTCTCGTGCTCGGTGTCGGTGAGAGTCAGCACTGAGTTGGAGCGGCTGGACAGACAGGAACTTCTCCCTGATGATTTACCCAGACCCCCTCGGCCCCACAGGCGCATGGCTCGCTCTGGTGACATCACAGCCTGACTATCGTTGTCTATGTCCTGGGCTGTACCAACTGAGAAGCCGCGGTGAGGGAGGCCCATCTCTGAGCAAAACGCTAGGCCACGACGTGAAGGTGGCTCGCAGATTCCCAGCTGACGAAGACTGAAATGCTGACCTGAAACAGAAAGAGATTTTACAACTGTTTTAAAATTTTAATATGTTATTATACATAATGGTGACTATGTAAAATTACATTGTTCAGTTCAAATTATTGCTAATTTGACAACAGGCCTGAGACAACTTCCCTATGGTGAATAGAAACACAAATTAAAGAAACTCTCTTAGAATTCCTCTTTAATAATATAATCTAATTCACGCAGGAAATCCCCTCGTAGTAAAGCTCTGGAAAACAGAGCATTGTCTTAGCTGAAGAACATTTCTTCTCAATTGATTTGAATTCAATTGATCATATTTTCATGTTCTTTTCTCTTGTCAGAGCTCAATTATATACACAATAGGTCTGGCTCCAAAATAAGTAGTGAAAATCACAATGTATCAGAAGGTGAGCTATTCAATCAGTAAACGGAAGATATTCAGTGCACACACACATTTAGGCCTGATAAATAACTTGCATTAATCAATCATCAAAGTTGCTCTCAAATGATTCTCTGTTCGCTGCTGCATTTGGCGAACCTCAGGACAGAGCGCAGGTGGGACGAGTGGAGGCAGACTCTGTGTTTACATGGATGGTGCTCACACAGAGTCAAAGTTAATGGTCAATGTTTCTCTGATGTTAAGACATATTTTCTGCCCAGAAACTTCACCATGGTTTCTGTTGCTGCTGTTTACATTCTTCCTGATGCAAATTCAAGGAATGCACGGAAGAAATGTTTTTCTTGTGTAGCAATAATGACTACGTCAGCATATTGTTGTGCAACCCTGTTTTGCAGAATGACAATAAATGGTCCTTGAATCCTTGCACATTACTGTTCTGACCCATAATGGCCTAACCAGTGTGAACAGTGTGTGAATATGTATCAAAGACGTTTGCCAAGTAATAGAGAAGGATGTCAGTTAAGGAAAACACACCCTGACAGCAGCTGCAAGCCGTGCAGAGAGCCTGACATGCATTACAGAATCACTCTGTCTCAAAGAAGAAACGCCTTCAACCTGCTTATGAGTATGAAACACTGCAGCAATGCCTTCAGGTAGGACAAGAGTTTTTAAAAAACATCAGCAAAAGACAAATTCTAGCCATAGAAATAGAAGCATCAACCCAGAAGACAAAGCCGACAGAGAAGGTGAATACTTATTGACGGTCATTACATACAGGACAAGAGACAGATGAGCAGAGCTTTAGGCCCGGAGACGATTAAGATATAAACTGTGAAAGTAGTGAAACTCACTATGTACTATGTAATATCTTTAACATCGTGAATTTCATTATTTGTACAAAATACAGGTACATTCTCTTAAACCAGTAGCCTACATCTGAATTATATAAATGTATTCATGTACTCCTGCGTGTAAATGAGGAGTCTTCATGGTTTTTATGAAGAAAGATCAAAAATTGATGATTGAGCGATCATGTTAAAAATACATAAACAAATATATATGAACATTTAAGACATGAATTGAAACAGAAAACAAATACCTATGTTAAGATTGACAAACAATATGTGAGATGCAACATTGCCTGATAAATGTAATTTGCTTTAAAATGCCAATAATTGTAATTGTTAGCATCATATACTCTAATTACTTATGATGGAATATTTTTTGTAACAGTTCCCCCCCTCAAAAAAGGAGCACTAATAATGGCTGTTAAAATAGAGGTTCTGCTTCTTACTTTAAAAAAAAAAAAGGCTTCTTAAATATTTAAAGACATGCAGATTGGGGAAAGTATTTCATGAGTATATTACACATTTATAATACTTTTTTCATTAAATGTAATAAGTCATCAGGAGTAACTGGAAATGGGCTGAAATCAAGTTTAAATAACACACGTGATAATCCTTTAAAATATAAATTAAAAGAAGACAAAGAAATGATCTGTAAAATCTCAGCATATGCCTCTTCATTTTTAATCAGAATGAAAAGGGAAATTATAAAAGCTTTCTGTAATTAATGGCACAACAAGAGATAGCGAGTGCTGCCGTTCAATTAAAAGTTATATTAATTTTAAATGAGCTCCAATTAGGCCAGCAGTGAAAACGAAGGAGATAAGATGATTGAGTAATTATGATTTTTTCATTTCTCAAATATTGACGCTGTGTTAATTGGAGCTGGAGAACAATGAATGTGCTCAATGGTTAAACATTTGTTCCTTTTAATGTGAAATCTTTACCATTTTCTCTATTTCTTACACAAGGGACACTTGTCACTTGGGACGCCCCGGTAGCTCACTTGGTAGAGCGCTTGCTAAAGCTGGGTCGTACCCAAGCGGCATGAACACAGGATTGGTGTTGCATTACATTACAATGTCAATGACTGTATGTGAATCAGACATTCAAGAAATGCCCAAAGAAAGAAAAGCCATACTGGAAGAATAATCAAGGACAAAACATAACAGTTAGAAAAACAAACGCACATTTCAATGAGCCATTCTGAGTCGTGTGCACCGAGGAGGCACGTCTAAGTGTCTGTGCATGTGTGGACTCTCACCTTGTCTGTGATAATCATCCTGTTCACGGTGAACCATGTCCTTGTATCCCTTGGTCGTCCCGTACAGTAACCTGGAGACACGCAAGGACAAATGTCCTCAGTTGTGTTACTATAATAAATAAATCCAGTGAAACTCACTGCACACTTTTCTTTTGTCCTTTTGTTGAGTTCATTGGACCCCAAATGAGTTTAAATGCTACTGTTCAAGCACAGTACATCCCATTGAGTATTACCCTGCTTATATGGAATATAATCATTATTGAGAAGCTCTCTTTCATAAAAAGAACACATGTATCATCAGTACCATCTGCTTTTACATCATTTACAAACACACTGAACACACAGCATCTATAGACAGTTGGTATTGGTTTAAAATAAACATTATATCCAAAACACATTTATTTTTCAAGAGTCCATGAAAGTGGTAGACACATTCATTTTGCCGGTCTGCTATTTTGACATAAAAGCATGTGCTCTGCTGATAATCAAGGGTAACACTTATCTTCATGCACTGAGAATAAAGCAGACCAAATGTTGCTCAATCACTGAAAGTATATATGAAACTCCTATAAAACTGTAGTACAAGTTCATTCAACATCTACTGAACTATGCATACGCTGCTTTTCCAAACTGAAAATGCATCTCAACACCAAAGAGGAGAACACATTTACATTCCTACCGTAGCTCAGGCAACTAACCTAAAACTGTGAATCAATGACATGTTTTGACAAACTACTCAGTATGACGGGACGTGCTTTGGACAGATCAAATGGGCTCAAGCTTTATGAAACAAAAACTAATAGCTTAGGATAAATCATAAAAGCATAAATCATCATAGCAAAAGATAGCTTCTGTCTGTTTACATAAATACATGTGTGCTGTCTGAAGTGTTATGTTCATTATAGTGACCAAATATGGACATTTTAAAAAGCTAAGTAAGAATGATTGCTCCTATCCTCCCTGGTGAAGAGAACCTGAAGCGGTTCCTCTCAGCACATATCAGCACATATCAGCACATATGTGAAGTTCAATTCAAGACAACGTCCTTTGAGAAACATTAATATTAACATTAGTACAGGGCTAATGTTATCCATTGGGTTAGACAAAATGATACTCCAGTTCTAACCTGGTCTGGTCTTGGTGCTGGTCGAAGGCCTTGAGTGTTTCACTGGAGGAGTAGGACTTCTGCGTGGGCACCCGGAGTCCCTGGGAGCCGATAGCACAATCTTCACTGTCCCCTGATGAACCTAGCATACATAGATACACACACATGAGCACGTCCACACATACGTAGGCACCTAAAGCCCTGAAAAGCATTGCTAAGACATTGTGGTTCCATCCGTCTGTGACTGTGGCTGGATTGTATTAAATAAAATGTTAATTTATGTTTAAACTACACTCATAGACATAGAGATCAGTATTAATTCATTTGGAATATTAAGAGGTAAACATACCATTCATAATGAGTTTGCCTGGACAATATGTTCCTATGATTTTCAAAAGGCTTTCAGAGCTACCCAAGATATGAACACAGCTCCAGTCATTATACTGTAAGTGTCTATAAGAGCAGCTCATGGATTGCTTTCATTTATAAAAGCAGGTGATTCATTTGTTGAGGAGAAAGATTTACTGGCTGCAAGCAGAAATATTTTCACCTTCATCTGGTCTGCAACACAATCCTGTCCAGTGCAGTAAAGTGCTGAAAGACAATATTCTGTGGCTCCCGGGGGTCAGCTCCAGAGTTGTAGGTTGCTCTATGGAGGACTGCTTTCTAAGCAGCTGCACTAAGTAGAGCCACAGGCCAGCTGGAACCATCGCCCAGGACCTTTGTCATTTACTACACAAAGAATATCAACTGGTGCTCACAGTATTTATCTCCTATAGATTGGTTTTCTTTCAAACAATCGTCTTCTTCTTCTTTTGGTAGTGTTGGTCACCATTTAAATCAGTTCTGATAACTTTTTACTCACTTAATTAATCAACTAATTCAAACAAAGTCTGACGTAGCAAGAAACTGGAGGTCAGACCATCAGGCAGGTTGTAAAAAAAGCTAATAGTTTAGGCAGATTATCTAAACACCTGAAGGCAACACCAAAGATGAGTGCATTCAAAATGTTGGTAATATCAATTATGGCAAAGGAAAACTGTGTAGGGGTGAGTGGGGGTGAGTGGGGGGGTGAGTGGAGGGGTGAGTGGGGTGGTGAGGGGGGGGGTGAGTGGAGGGGTGAGTGGGAGGGTGAGGGGGGGGGTGAGTGGAGGGGTGAGTGGGGAGGGTGAGTGGAGGGGTGAGTAGAGGGGTTAGTGGGGGGTGAGTAGAGGGGTGAGTGGGGGGGTGAATAGAGGGGTGAGTGGAGGGGTGAGTAGAGGGGTTAGTGGAGGGGTTAGTGGGGGGGTGAGTAGAGGGGTGAGTGGGGGGGTGAGTAGAGGGGTGAGTGGAGGGGTGAGTAGAGGGGTTAGTGGGGGGGTGAGTAGAGGGGTGAGTGGGGGGGTGAGTAGAGGGGTAGAGGGGTACTAAATCGTACAGCAGCAGTTCAACAGTACAGATTTTTATTGTGGTTACACAATCTTGTGAAATACTTTGGATGGGAGGCTCCATTAACACTAGTGCGGAGCTCCCGGCAAGTAGCCCTCCTCCTACGGCGCCATCTGATAAACTGGTCAAAAGATAGTCCTGAGATGAATTCTACTGGAAGCTTTAACATACATTTTTCAGGAACGTACAGAATATCACCTGATTCCTAAGTTTAAGGCCAGCAAAGTATCTCTGAATGCAGACGTGCTGACTGACTGATTGACTCTACTAATGAATGAATGAAGAAACAAATAAGCAAAGAAATGACTTCACGAATGGTTGAGCTAACGGCTATCTCACCAGTGTACGGTCCCTCCTTATCCTTGCGGCTCTTGGTGAGTGAGCAGTATGGACGTCGCTCTTTCACTTCCATAGTGCTTCTGCTTGTGCGGCTGGCAAACATACAGGCATGCTGCTGTACAGCTGCATGGACCAGACCGAGAGAGAAAAGAAAGACACACAGAGATATAGGATGAAAACAGAGAGAGAGAGTCAGGGTTGTTGGACTAAACACACACACACACACACACACACACACACACACACACACACACACACACTCACACACACACACACACAGACAAAGTCAAGGAATTATGTAACAACAAGGCCTCACCCAACACTTGTGTTCAGTGAACTGCACACATCATGCGCTCAGTGACACCCCTCCCTATTTCTTTTCCAATCTCCTCTATCTCTCTATCTTTATTCATATCTCATCTCTCTTTTCACACATCATGCATGATGATTGGAAATTGGAAAGTCACAAACAGGAGAGCAGACATGTG
>NC_041355.1:25605061-25697561 GCF_900634415.1 Cottoperca gobio | reverse complement strand
GTTCGGACTCTGAGAGTGTGGTGTACAGAGTGTGGTGTACAGAGTGTGGTGTGCAGAGTGTGGTGTGCAGAGTGTGGTGTGCAGAGTGTGGTGTGCGGACTCTGAGAGTGTGGTGTACAGAGTGTGGTGTACAGAGTGTGGTGTGCAGAGTGTGGTGTACAGAGTGTGGTGTGCAGAGTGTGGTGTGCAGAGTGTGGTGTACAAAGTGTGGTGTAGAGAGTGTGGTGTGCAGAGTGTGGTGTACAGAGTGTGGTGTACAGAGTGTGGTGTGCAGAGTGTGGTGTGCAGAGTGTGGTGTGCAGAGTGTGGTGTAGAGAGTGTGGTGTGCAGAGTGTGGTGTGCAGAGTGTGGTGTGCAGAGTGTGTGTGCAGAGTGTGGTGTACAGAGTGTGGTGTGCAGAGTGTGGTGTACAGAGTGTGGTGTGCAGACTCTGAGAGTGTGGTGTACAGAGTGTGGTGTAGAGAGTATGGTGTGCAGAGTGTGGTGTGCAGAGTGTGGTGTACAGAGTGTGGTGTGCAGAGTGTGGTGTGCAGAGTGTGGTGTGCAGAGTGTGGTGTGCAGAGTGTGGTGTGCAGAGTGTGGTGTGCAGAGTGTGGTGTGCGGACTCTGAGAGTGTGGTGTACAGAGTGTGGTGTGCGGAATCTGGTGTACAGAGTGTGGTGTGCAGAGTGTGGTGTACAGAGTGTGGTGTACAGAGTGTGGTGTGCAGAGTGTGGTGTGCGGAGTGTGGTGTGCGGAGTGTGGTGTACGGAGTGTGGTGTGCGGAGTGTGGTGTGCGGAGTGTGGTGTACAGAGTGTGGTGTACAGAGTGTGGTGTACAGAGTGTGGTGTGCAGAGTGTGGTGTGCAGAGTGTGGTGTAGAGAGTGTGGTGTGCAGAGTGTGGTGTGCAGAGTGTGGTGTACAGAGTGTGGTGTTCGGACTCTGAGAGTGTGGTGTACAGAGTGTGGTGTACAGAGTGTGGTGTGCAGAGTGTGGTGTGCAGAGTGTGGTGTGCAGAGTGTGGTGTGCAGAGTGTGGTGTGCGGACTCTGAGAGTGTGGTGTGCGGAGTGTGGTGTACAGAGTGTGGTGTGCGGACTCTGAGAGTGTGGTGTACAGAGTGTGGTGTACAGAGTGTGGTGTGCGGACTCTGAGAGTGTGGTGTACAGAGTGTGGTGTACAGAGTGTGGTGTACAGAGTGTGGTGTGCGGACTCTGAGAGTGTGGTGTACAGAGTGTGGTGTGCGGAGTCTGGTGTACAGAGTGTGGTGTGCAGAGTGTGGTGTGCGGAGTGTGGTGTGCGGTGTGCGGAGTTTGTGCAGAGTGTGGTGTGCAGAGTGTGGTGTACAGAGTGTGGTGTACAGAGTGTGGTGTACAGAGTGTGGTGTAAAGAGGTTGGTGTGCAGAGTGTGGTGTGCGGACTGTGAGAGCTGAGATGAAGGAGGAGGTGGAGAAAGAGAAAAGAGGATGAGTGGAAAATGAGAAATACTGAGAAGGGGCAAAGGAAGCAGGAGAGGAGAGGAAATATATAAGTGAAAGCAATGATCAGTTTGCTGTTGTTTTTTTCCGTTAATACGTGAATTACCAGAGCTTGATCAGGTGCTTCATCAATAATTAAATTGTTAATTAAAAACACTGTGCTTCAATGAACAATGAAGGAAAGCTAATAGGGATTAAAGAGCCAGTTCAGGATTCCGCTTTACTCGAGTATATCAATTAACCTTTAACTGCTGTCAGTTTAAAACCTCATTGCTTTTGATTATTTACTCATCATTTTTTATTTGGTTTGATCTTTTCATTTTTTACAAGTAATATTTCATTAGTCTCCTAGAACATAGAACACCATCATATGCTTGAATCTTTTTCATTCTAAACTGCTAATAAAAACAAACTTCTGCCTGATCTTTGTCTGGGTAAAAGAGATATTGTTTGTGTTTCTATGTTGTTTTTGTAATTATTTATACACTTCATGAATGTACAAAAAAACATTTTTATCTGCCTTAAGTTATATTTGTATTTACAAATGTAATGTTTGTTTACTGTAAACCTTTGCACATTCCTCGGACACTTTTGCACACTTCTGCACCAAACTACCACAACTCTTCAATTTTTAATTAAGTTATATAGTTCAAATCTAGTATATAAAAAAACAAATATTGTATCTTTCTACTATTCTATATTTATTTCTTGCATATATTCTTTTTTTTATATTCCTACGGTATTTCTCTCCAATTCTTTAGTTATATTCTATGATTTTTACAATACTTGCTTTCATTTTTTATTTGTCTTATTGTGTTCATGTGATGCACCAATTCACTAAAGCATTGTATGTAAAAACTGACTGGGCAATAAAACAGATTCTGATTTTGAGGCAAATACTAAATAGAAGAAGTACTTTGTCCAACAATATGTACGATATAATTAAAGTTTATACAATACAAATATATTTGACTCGGCTGTGTGAAGTGTGTCTCTTGTGATTTCCTTAGCCGACCTATTAAGAGAAAGAAAGTTGTGGAATTCTGATTAAAATCAGAAAAGAAAAAATGTGTTGACTATAAAGTAGAACAAAACAGCTAAAATAAAGATGTTACAAATCTTACCTAACTGCAGCCCTGAGTTATTCACTGTGTAAATACTGCTGTAGAGTACATACACATGATTGATAGAAAAGCTTATACACTTTTAGTGCTAGGTATTCAATGCATTGAGGAACAGATAGATGTGACATCCAGGAGCAGAAAGAAAGGTTTCTGGGCAACATTCACAGGAGGTTTAATTCTACTGAATACGATTAAACTGAGAAGGTGATGAATGTGAACCAGCAGAATAGCTTCGCCTCAAATCACAATTTATATGATGTGTTTTTGATAATGCATACATTATTAACACTATGTTGGCGGTCATTCACACCGATTTATTGATACCACTGCACACAAGAACAATTTTAGCAAAAGAGAGCAAAATTAAGCATTGCATATATATATATATATATATATATATATATATATATATATATATATATATATATATATATATATATATATATATATATCCATCCAAGTGTTGCCATTCTCTTTCTATCTTTGGTAGACCAAAGCAGAAAAGGTTACAGGAGATTACAAACATGACAGGCACATTTCAGCAGGATACTGAATAATGGTCTGATTATGTCTGATTACACACATTTAGGCAAATGTCCACTATTTCTCCTAGTTTGGAATGTCCAATCTGTCTGTGTAACCACTAACTCTACTGTAGAGCTGGGGAGAGCAGCAGACACACATGCTACTGTACGTCTGCAACACGTGGCGTCACCTGCCGAAGCGTGTGGGTGGTTCTCACCGTCCCTCAAGATCCAACCTCCCCCTGTGCAGGTGCCCCAACCACTGCCAATTGTGCTAGTAGCAACACACAACTCAACCCAGATGTGCTGCTAGTATGTTTTGCCCCAGGTCTCTGCAGTAGTGGTGGAGGACTTTGCCCCTGCGCTGCCCATGCAATCTACTATTTCTAGTAGATCACCCACAATGTCGCACCAGATGATTGCTAATCATTCAGTTGTGGTTCACTTTTTCACAATGGTCCTGTCCCTTAGAGCTGGCAACAGCCTCCTGGGTATGTGTGTCTGTTTTTATGTCAAAGAGTAAAGCTGTCTCATCACGGTCACCCTTAAAACAGCTGCAGGGAATATACACACATGTGTGCACGTGGACACGCACACTCACACACACTGCCACTGCCCATCGAAGAGGCCTTTGAGCAATACTTGTCCCCTATTCCTTGTTGTGACCATCTGCACACACACACACATGCGCGCACACACACACACACACACACACACACACACACACACACACACACACACACACACACACACCCAACGCAGTAAACAACGCGTCAATGTGAAAAGCTATTTATGATATGTGCATCACAAGTTAAACTCACCATGTTTGCTCACCACATGGCCCGGTTGTTGAATGGGCCAGTTCAATCAGGGCTCATTAACGTTTAAATTACATTACATTACATACAAACATTAAAGTTTCCACAAGTCACCCATGTGGCCCAGTTTAAGAGCCTGGATTTATACAGAAGAATTAAGTTATTACTTCCCCTTCTCTTTTTCACTTCTTTCCTCACACTATCTCACTTCCCCTCCTCAGCTGATAATTGCTGCCCACTTCTCCCCACTCACTCATTTAATTTACTCTCTAACGTAAGTAGAGCTGACGATGCACATTGACACTGCTGCAGAAATGTCTTAAGATGTTGTTTCCTGGCCCAAGAGAATCATACTCAGACGCATATCGAGAAGCTAAAGGCCCTAATCTACTACCATTAAAAAGTTTAGTATTGAGCTGCCAAATCTTAGCTCAAGACATCAAAGAGCACAACACGAGTCAGCTCCAGAGCAATGTGAGCAAGCTTTACGATCAACTGTAGCAAACAACACACGATAGGTAAAAACAAAAGCTGATCTTTGAACATTGGAGAGGAGTGTGTATTATCATAAAACATGTTTCCTTCAGATGATACGTCTTATTGAAAGGAAGGAATTTGCAAAGGAAGGAATTTGCATGCTGTATCAGCTCTCAGTCTGTAACCTGTGTCAGGTTTTCTTTCCATCTGCCCAGCTGTTCTCGTATTGGCAGAATAATCAAGTCAAATTTACAATGCTCATCTGAAATAACCCACCCATTCCTTTTTCTTTATTATGTATTTCCCTCACCCCTCCCTATCCATTTGATCCTATTCTCCCTTTTTGCTCTACTGTTTGTCATATTATTTTTCCTCATTCTTTCTCTCTCTCCTATCTGGCTTTTCATTTACCGTTCTCTCTTCATCCCATGTTATCTGAATTGAGTTTCAATGAGTTCACAATTGCAAATCTGCTCGGATAATCTCTCTCTCTCTTTCCATTTCCTACCTTTCCTTGTCTCCCACCTAATCTCCCGCTCTCCTCCCAGATTAAAAAAGAGAAGGGGATGAGAAAAAGAAAGACAGTTGCAGGGATGGAGTTGTCTGAGAGAAAAACACTCACACAGAGATTGAAAGTGAATACATGTTGAAGTAAATGATAAGCAGAGAAGTAAGTAATAAACAGGCACAGAAAACCATAGAGTAACCAAATAAAGAGGTAATGCGCGATGTAAAGAGACACACTGTGAGAGAAGCCTTGGTAAGGCAAGACTGATTTCACTCGCCTCTATTTTGGTACAGAAACAACACTAATCCATGTATGTATTTGTGAGTGGGGTGAGAAGAGGGCCAGCCAGATGAGACTCAGCTGGAGGAGGTTCAGGGTTCAGCGTCCAGTTCAAGGACAAACCAACACAGATGGACACCTTGCATGGTTTCACATATATAAGTGCTGTTTGTCAAAATGCCCAGGTCAACTATAGGTTACCTGCAGGTTTTGAAAGTTCACAATTAAAAATGTTTGTATTGCTGCTGTACCTCAAATTGGGTCTAAAGTTGCCTTCACATGATCAGCAGTAAAACTGCTCTGCGTTGGCTGTCCGCTGCGCTCAAAGCTTAAAATATTTGTACTTTAACTTTGGTTGCCGCTGACCTTTTTCAGGTCAACCAATGAGATTACATCTGTATGTGACGTAGCCAGAAGTAGCACAGGCAGGCAGGGGAGGTAACCAGAGAAACAAAGCCAACTAGCTACCTTCACCGCACATATCTGTGCCCTACTTCGCGTGAGAGAAGACAACATTTCCTACCATGTGAACGAAGTTTAAGACCATTTAAAAAACTGTACTGCTAAATAAAAAAACACTGCCAACCTGCATTTGAAACAGCTGGCTGATGTTTTGAAAATAATAAATACAGCAGTCTAAAGAAAGGTTAGGAAATAAATGATTAATGGGCCTATTTAATCATAGGCACAATGTGTGTCTATGGAGACTACAATACATTGTCACAAAATAACATTGCCAGCCCCATTCACAAATTTCATTAGCATAATTAATATACAATCTGTACCTCTATAATACCTCTACAATTTTGCTAATTAAAAGTTAAAGTGCTTATGCCGTTTTGTCTGTGACCACATCTTTTGTGATACTACCACAGACAGGCGGTCAGACTGTACAATCACCACGGCCCCTGGTAGACCACCACACCAAGAACACACTATTCCACCTCTGTTGTGAAATTATCACTGTCATGTCCAATATTCACTTTTACAACTTTTTATCAACCACTTCCTACTAATATTATTTTTATTCGATTTAGTTATTGTTTACTCGCCACTTTTCTTGTTCTTTTGCTGTAACGAGGTACATTTCCCTGTTGTGGGACTAATAAAGGATTTCTGATTCTGATTCTGATCACTGCTGCTTCTTGTAAATGTATTTAGTAATAGTGCATCACCAGCAAGGAACTTATAGACAATAAAAGGATGTGTGAAATTAAAATCAGCAATGTGCTGCTTTTTTTTTTGTGTCTGCTTTCTTTAAAGCTTCTCAAATTCAGAGCTTTAATACAGCAGGAAACAAGCTAGCGGAGAGAATAAAGTCACTCTCCCTCTGTGTGTTGGAATCAGAGCTTCAACGGGCTTTGTTTACGTAGCCGGGGCGGCCGCACGTGCATGTTAGTGCATGTGAGTCCTGTGTGTGTGCCCCACTGGCTAGCTAATGGCCGTCGCTTTGCATTGCCTTTGTATTTCAGCGTTGTCGTGGAAGCGTAATGCCCACCCTCCAGTTCCCCCTCAGGTTAACACTGTTAGGGCTGCTAGCAGCTGGCTCAGCCGTTGCCATGTTGAGAGTCGTGAGGAGGCAACCCCTCTGCTCTGAATTTTGAGTTGAACCTTTAATTGTATGGTGAAGATGTTGATAAGACGAGTTGATAAGTCTCACAGTCTGAGGAAAGAAGCTGCTCTGTTGTCAGCGTATACTTCTGTATAAACATCTTTTAATATCCTTTGGGCTCTTTGCAGGCTCCTCTTCTCACCAATATCACTGATGCTCCGTAGATGGGTACCAAAGATGTTCTTGGCAGTTTTAATCACCCGCTGCAGAGCCCTCCTGGCCTTGTAATGTTCCCAGTGAGGATGCTTTCTGTCACTCCTCTGTGAAACTTAGCAAGGGATTGTAAGTTTCCTTAAGAAGTAAATATGAGCTTTTTTCACCAGGATGGAGATGTGTGATAACCTTGTCAGTTTGTTTGTGATGCTGATATCCAGGAATGTAAAACTGTTCACTTGCTCTTCAACAGCTCCATTGATGTAGACCAGTGTGTTACTGTGCAGCAATCTGGTCTCGTGCTTCACAACAACAGCTCAATGAGATCCAGCTCACTCGAAACAGAGCTGCTCGACTTGCTCTTCACTGGAAGGAGGAGCAGCGTGGAAGGGATGCAAGCCAATCTGTCTTGGATGAGGGTGGAAGAGAGACTGGCATATAGCCTGGTCCAGCATATAAGAAACATTTCTGCCTTAAGAAAACCTACATGCTTATATTCACAGCTAACACACTTAATTGACAGACATTATTATTAACACCAGACATGCCTTCATAGGACGCTTCACATAACCTTTACCTAAAAACAATGCTATGAAAAACTGATACACACTACTACTACATTAAAAAAAAAAATTAAGTACAGCCATTATTAAGAAATAAATCAGTTTAGATGATACTCTAATAGTGAAGGTTGATTATATTTGCTAACTTAGGTCATTTCTAACAGTACACTTAGTATTGTGCAGTTACAGATACTTTTATATACATATTTTGAGGTTTCATAATGAAAGTGAGAGACTTTCTATTATTTTTATTTTCATTTGGTTTTGTTGATATTGTGTGTTGTCAAAGATGTGATGTTTTTGTATATTGTCTTGTCTTTTATATGGACCCCAGGATAGCTATTACTGTAATAACTAATCCCCTAAATAAAATCCTAATCCTAAATAAAAGAAAGAAAGAAAGAAAATGTAGACCAGAGTGTGTCTCTTCACAATCAGTTTACTAACCCTGCGAGATTGTTGATTTCCTCTCTTTATGAAGTCTCATATTTGTTTGAAATCCAGCCAATGATGGTCGTGTCATCAGCACACTTCACAACAGAGTTCTCTTAATGTTGTGGGTGTACAACGTGAACAGGAGGGGGCTGTGGGACTCCAGTGTTCAGCAGTAGAGGAAGTTCAATATCCAGTTGCAGAGTGTGGTTTCTGTTTAGATGGGGCAGATTTTGTGGAATGCTGAGCTGAAATCAACAAACAGCATTCTGATGTCGGTGTTGTTATTTTCCAGTTGTGTTAGGGCTAAGTGGAGGGAAGTGAAGACGGCATCCTCTGTTGATCTGTTGGCTCTGGATACGAACTGGTGAGGGTCCAGGCTGGCTATGATATTGTTTTTAATGTGTTGGAGAACTAGTTTCTCAAAGCACTTCATCAGAATGGGAGTGAGGGCCACATGGAGGTAGTCCTTTAGGTACAGGGACGATGGTGGCAGGTGGAAACACTCTCCTGTGACAGTGATATGTTGAACATGTAATAAGTTAGCTGCTGATCAAGGCCAGCGGCTTTTACTTATATTCACTCTCAGAAGAATTCTTCTCGCATCTGCTGTGGATACTGAAGTGTCTGGTACACTGGATGCGTGGCAGACATGACAGCTGACTCTTTGTTGAGTAGTGAGAATTAGCACAAAAGATGTTCAGCAGCTCATCTGTCAATGTGTCCTCCCACAGGATGAGGACCCTCCTACTTTTGTAGCCTGTGATATTCTGGATTGCCTGCCACATACGTATCTTTGGTGGTGTTGGTGTTGAGGTCGCTCTTCAGTCTCTCCTGTTGCCTCCACTTTGCCTCCTTGGTGCCAGCTTTCAGCTTCGCTCTGGCTGTGCCGTTTGCTTCTTTGTCACCTGACTGAAAGGCAGCTTTTTGGGCTCTGGACAGGGCCCTCACCTCTTCATTCATCCAGGCATTCTGGTTGCGGAATGATTTTATTGTCTTTGTGATCAACCCGTCATCAACACAATTGCTGATGTATGATGTCATTGGTGATATATATATTCTTGCAGATTGATGTTGTTCTCCTGGCATCCCTGAACATTTGTCAGTCTCTGCATTCAAAACAGTACTGTAGAGCAGCTCTAGCTTCATCTGGCCTCACTTTAACAGTTCTCTCTGATGGTTTGACCCTTTTAATCAGCTTGAAATAAGTAGGCAGCAGAAGCAGGGAGATATGGTCTTGATAGTCCAAAATGGGGACGTGGGAGGGCTCTGTAGCTGCAAGGAATATTCATGTTAATATGGTCCAGAGTATAATTTCCCCTGGTGGGGGTGTGGACATGCTCTTGTGTGGAATAAAATTCTTGTTGTGCATTTTTTGAATTTGCATCAGGAGGAATGTAAACCTGGTGAAGTCTCTGGGTGAATAATATGACCGGCATCTTAATATTAAAAATTCTAAATCAGGAAAACATTGTCTGATTATGTTAGTGCACCAAGCATCATTAATCCAAACACAGATGCCACTTCCCCTCGTCTCACCGGAGCATTGTGTTCTGTCAGCCCGGTATAAAGTCCGCCCATCAAGTGCAACAGTATCAACTCCTACTCTTCACAACAGTAGTAGATAAAGGAGTGCATTAAATCCCATATTCTTTAGCCCATTTCTTCTGGAAAGATGGTTTACTCTTGTTCTACATTTGAATGCAAACTTGACTAAAGAAAGAAAAGTATTTTTTGGCAATACTATGTAACGTATTAAAAAATCTCAGATAACGCTCAAGACCATCTACAATGACAATAGCAGAATAATGAAAACTATTGTGGTCCAACTATGTTACAATGATGAAAGTTTTTAATGCTTTGAAAAAGTGAACTCAGTTTGCTTGAGGACAGAACTTCCCACATGCATCTGTTTAGTGCTATACGCTGAAATATGAGGTGGCTGGTGGATACAGTACCTAACACATAAACAGATACCCTGAGGAGTTGGAGTGAGGGATTGTAGGGAGGGGTGAAGGTCTAGTGTAGGCGGGGAGGGAGGGAAGGTCAAGTTTTGTTAACAATGAGTCCATTGATTCCAGGTGCCCAGCCTCTTCTCAATCTTTCATTCTCTTCTTTTGCCCCATATCTTCAATCTCACCTTACTCGCCATTCTTTCATCTTTGTCTTTTCCTCTCCCTCTCTGTCCCTCTCCTTATAATGTCTTTAATGTTTCATGACTTCAGACACTTCAGATGATATCAGATGGATTTTCAGGTATTTTTAAAGGTTACATTTCTTTAACTTTCACTGCTCAGCCCAGTTTACTATTTTGTTCCCCCTTCTTTTTGGCCTGTTATCACCCAACCTCCTCTTTCCTGTTCAGGTAGCAGCTTTCAACTGGTGACAACACAAAGGGCCGATTGTACATTGTGTGCCTTTCTGTGTCAGTGTGTGTCTCAATGCATCAAGAGATACATTTGTGGCATGCATGTTTCTCTACATCGTGCTAAAGCAGCTTTTATGTATGAGCATGTTAGCGTTGAGAGGAGGGGCAGCTGTAATGAACACAAACACAACTGGGGAAAAAAGAAGAGGGATAAAATACTCAAGAGAGGAGGGAGGGAGGAGTGAATTGGAAGATCAGGAAATGGCTTAGGTTGTACAATTATCCACTGTGAAATAACAAATGGAAAATTTAATCATAGTGTGAATAAAAAAAGAAATACATACATGTACCGGTATGTTCTTTTGCTGCATCTATAGATGCCAAATAGTTTGGTTAACATCACGATAAGGAATAGGAAATTTAACACGGGTTTCTCAAACAGAGCTGAATAACTTGACCAAACAAGTTTGCATCTGTTGTAAAGAACTGAGGGCTCACTAACTCAGCAAATATAATTGTATTGTCCATCATAAGGTTTGACCAAAACAACATTCTGTCTATATCACTGAAATAATTCATAAGTAGGATTAATGTGAGAAGATTACAGAATCCTGTATACTGTGGGAGAAAGAGAGAGAGAGAGACATACAGAGTCAGAGAGAGAGAGAGAGAGAGAGAGAGAGAGAGAGAGAGAGAGAGAGAGAGAGAGAGAGAGAGAGCAAGAGAGAGAGAGAGAGAGCAAGAGAGAGAGAGAGAGAGAGAGAGAGAGAGATAAAGAGAGACTTTCTCCTAAAATGTGAAACATTCAATGAAATAAGGAACATGTATTTTGACAAATTCTCCCATAGGGCATCTGGTGGAAAATAGAAAAACTATCATTTTGAAGCCAGGGCTCTAGATTAAAAGCCTGATATGACTTAATGCATTACTTTATGCTGTAATAGTCGTGGGATAAAATATTGTGGTTTTAATGGGTTTCAATGGAGAAATTGTTGTCCTTAAGGGTCTGATTGTTTGTATACCTACTTTATTATAAAGTTAATATAGGAGCTGAAGTTAAAATTCCAAAATAAAAATAAAAACTCACAACCTTACCAAAATGTGAGGTTGCATGCCTTAAAGACATACAAACTTGGATGTCCTACAACTTTTTGATGTTAAACACAGATACAACTGAAGTTATTGTACTTGGTCCCAAACGCCTCTGAAACGCATTTTCTAATGACACTAACTCTGGATGGCATTAATTTGGCCTCCAGCACCACCGTAAGGAATCTTGGCGTCATCTTTGATCAGGATCTGTCTTTTAACTCCCACATAAAACAAATCACAAGGACTGCCTTCTTTCATCTACGTAACATTGCAGAAATAAGACACATCCTGTCTCAAAATGATGCAGAAAAACTAGTCCATGCATTTGTTACTTCAAGGCTGGATTACTGCAACTCATTGTTATCAGGTTGTCCCAAAAAGTCGCTTAAGACTCTTCAGTTGATCCAAAATGCAGCGGCACATATATGTAGAAGAACAAGGAAACAGGATCATATTACTCCTGTATTAGCTGCTCTGCACTGGCTCCCGGTAAAATACAGAATAGAATTCAAAATCCTTCTTGTGACCTACAAAGCCATTAATGGTCAGGCTGGTCATCTTTATTTTAAAGATATCATAGTAACTTGTAACCCAAGCATTGCGCTCCCAGACTGCAGGGTTACTTGTAGTTCCTAGAGTCTCTAAGAGTACAATGGGAGCCAGAGCCTTCAGCGATCAAGCTCCTGTCCTGTGGAACCAGCTTCCAGTTTGTGTTCGGGAGGCAGACACCCTCTCCACATTTAAGAGCAAGCTAAAGACTTTCCTTTTTGATAAAGCTTATAGTTAGGGCTGGCTCAGTTATGCTGCTATAGACTTAGAATGCTGAGGGATTTACACATCTCTCCTCCTTCTTTGCCCATCCCTCTCTCCTCTTCTCACCATCCGGGATATCATCCCCGGAGTGTCTGTCTCTCATGTGGCAGGTTGCCAGGATCATGAATCGTGACAGCGCCTGCTGACCTGGTCCTGATGGACCGAGCCTTATTGACATTTTCCTGGATTCATCCATACTTTCTATTTCTTTTTTTCCAACACAACATAATTTCTGTCAAATGTTGTATTTGTACTATGTTGTTTATCCTGTACACACGACATCTATTGCACGTCTGTCCGTCCTGGGAGAGGGATCCCTCCTCAGTTGCTCTCCCTGAGGTTTCTTCCATTTTTCCCCCTTTAATTTTGGGGTTTCTTTTAGGAAGTTTTTCCTTGTGCGATGCGAGGGTCTAAGGACAGAGGATGTCGTAACCTGTACAGTCTGTAAAGCACACTGAGACAAATGTATAATTTGTGATATTGGGCTATACAAATAAATTTGATTTGATTTGATTTTGATTTCTCCCTCTCTTCTTCTCCCTCTCTATCTGTATGCATTCATGTCCTTTAAATGTATGTTACTAACTCATCATCCGGGGCATCATCCCCGGAGTTTCTGTGAGTCTCATGTGGCAGGTTGCCACTATTAAAGGTTAAGTCTGGATCATGAATCATGGCTGCGCATGTTGCCCTGGTCCTGCCTGACATACACGTTAATATATATATATATTTTTTGAAGGCTCCAGGAAGCTTTTTTTGACGTCCTCCTGGATCCATCTTTTTCATATTTGATAACATCATGTTGTATCTTTACTTTGTTGTTTATCCTGTACACACGACATCTATTACAGTCCGACCGTCCTGGGAGAGGGATCCCTCCTCAGTCTCTCCCTGAGGTTTCTAACAGTTCCCCCTTTAATTATGGGGTTTCTTTTAGGAAGTCTTTCCTTGTGAGGTGTGAGGGTCCAAGGACAGAGGGGGTCGTATGCTGAACAGTCTGTAAAGCCAAATGTGTCATTTGTGATATTGGGCTATATCTATATTCAACAAACAGAGGCCTACACAGTGACACACAAAGCACAGCCAAAGTGTTACCGGTAGCACAGCCAGATATTCCAGAAGAAATAAATAGCACAGGGATATAAAAGTGAAATTAAATACAAGTAAAACACAGAGGTACATTTGATTTGATTTGATTTATTCCATATGCATATGTTCCATTCCATCTAAACATAAAAAAATGTAAAAGACAAAAATGCCCCTAGTGAGGAACAAGGGTTGAAAGTAATAAGGGGGTTAAAAATCCACTAAAACTAAAACTGATGGGTGACTTGACCTGTCCTATTCTATTTCTTGCCATTGCTGTGATTGTTTCTGTCCTGTCCTGCTGAGTGGTACAGATTTACACCCTGGGGAATCTAAACTCTTCTAAAGGCTAAAGTGATAATGTTGGGGTTTCTGCTTGGATTCTCTCTCAGTTGTAGGTTTACTGATATGGCTATAAATTGTGAACACAGACCGTTTTATCATTGTTAGGCAGAAGGACACATGTTTCCTATTGCCCACCACCATCACAACCTTTAACCGGCAGTTCAGCAGGGGTGACCGCTACACGTTTCCCACAGAGATACATGCACATACACAATTCAACATTCAGAATGATTGCACCTTTTGGCTAGGGTCGATATTAAAAGACAAACTGGCTTAATCCTCATTGAGAGAGAGCCAGTTATTAAAGAATAACAGTAAAGAAATATAAATAGTGAAAAAAGGAAGGGGAACTTCAGGGCTGTTCTATGTTTTCCTAGGTTTCAGGCCAAAAATAAACTTGAATTATTTCATTTACTCATCTGTTTGAAATCCCCATATCTTTTCTGTAATGCACTGTGTGTGCGTGCGCGTGTGCGTGTGCGTGTGTGTGTGTGTGTGTGCATTTGTGAATATGATATTATTAACATAAAGCATATCCCTTCCAGGCTAAAATGGACAATTTGCATATGTGGCAGAATCCCCAGAGACCAAGGTGGAATACGTAGATAATCGGTGATACAAAGTACCTTTAGAGAAACATTAACTGACTTTTAACGAATTGGACCTTAAAATTAACTATCTATCTATCTATCTATCTATCTATCTATCTATCTATCTATCTATCTATCTATCTATCTATCTATCTATCTATCTATCTATCTATCTATCTATCTATCTATCTATCTATCTATCTATCTATCTATCTATCTATCTATCTATCTATCTATCTATCTATCTATCTATCTATCTATCTATCTATCTATCTATCTATCTATTCATCCATCCATCCATCCATCCATCTCTCCATCCATTCATCTCATGACAGCTGTCACAAAAGAAAAAGAAGAAAACATATGTCTTGCTTTCCAACTTCCAAACTTTGCTACCTGGAGCCTGCAATCTATAACTTTACCTGCACCTGCACCAGATCCTTCAATAAACCCCTGAACTGATTCAGCTCCATTGTCTATAATTGGGTTCAATTCCTTGTCACCTTGCATCCACCTGCGTGACAGTTCCACGGCACAAAACCATTAGCTATTTGGAGAAGCTGATTTGTTGTTGATAATTACTGATGATTGTTGCTCGTACAGGTGCTGTGATTTCTGGTTTTGAAAATTTACTTTCTGGTCCCTACTCTGACTTGAAATGAAGACTCCTCATCCATTGATGTTTCAATGAAATCAGTGTTACAATTAACTGAGAACAGGTCCATGACATTTGCTTCCATGGTAGGTTTTGTTCACCTCTTTTTTAAGTTTCTCTTTTTATTTCAATTATTGCTTTTATCTTTTTGAAAGAAACTCAAGGTAAAGAGAACATGCCTTTCAGGTATACCTACTGAACACTGAGCTACCTTTCCCTCTCCATTATCTATACATTATGCCAAATTATGGTCTAATTATGATTCAGGTCAAATTATAAACACTCATCCAGACTCCAGATTATCATTATGAGAGCGTGTTGTGGTACAAAATACATACGAAATACAATATATAATAAAATGCATCTAATATATACTGTACTGGCATAAATCAAACTGAACATTGTCAATGTTATTGCAACTAGTCCATGTTTAGCCTATCATAGCACTGTTAATCTGGCTGTGTGTGCTGCTGTATATCCTTAAATCAGGTGGCACTCGTGTGTTAATGTAAATGTCTGTATCATTTAGTGGGTGGATTCTGAGCATCATATCATTCCGCTACTAAAGATTATGATTATTTTCCTGTTTACAAAGAAACATTGTCAGCTCCACCAGCGCTGCAGGTGGTGTGCTGCTCAAAATAGCATCCCATCTGACAAGCCACCCAAATAAAATTGCTCACAAAATGATGGTCATGCATGTGTCTGTGCAAAACTATTGAAGGGTTGTTACGAGCCATGGTTATGTTTGATTTGATCAAGCTCTCTCTCCTACCCTTTCGCTTAGAGTGTGTGCGTGTGTGTGTGTGTGTGTGGGGGGGGGAGGATTTGTTGTTACAATCTTTCTGCTAACACAACATATATTTTTGCATACATCTTAAATATAACTGCATTTGTTTTGGTTTTAGCAATATGCAAAAAAATGAAAGGTTCTTGAAGGTGTGTTGGTAAAAGGACGCGGAGCAGAGGAACAGATAATAGCTGTGGAGTGGTGAGAAATGAGAAGCAGTGTTCTGACTAAAGAGAGGCAGACAAAGAGGCAGGAGGAGATGGTGCAGGTGACAGTGTATTCAGCTGGTTCTGGGAAGGCAAACACAAGTTCGGCTTCCAAAACCACTCATGCTTGCTTGTTGCCCCCCATCCGTGACCCCTTTTGTACTGCTTTAAAGCTTCAAAGACTAGAAAGCCAAAGGGGAAAGAAAGGATTACAACATTACCAGAGAATGCCAGAGAAGCGACTCAACTTTACTGAAGCAAGAAAATGCAGAAATAAATAGCACCTGCTATGTGGCAGCCATGTCACTCTGACACCTCTCCACAACAATGCATGAACACATTTAATACATCTATTTCCCCCAAAGGGATTTTCTTATTATGACTATCCTTATTATTCTAAATGTGTTGTGCAAACATTCCAGAAGCATTCAGCATAAGCAAGCATGAAAGTGGTAGACACAGTATACTTACTTGGCTTCTCTGTGGAGCCACAGTAAGAAAAAGAAATGTGAGGTAATGGGAGTGAGATGGAGAGAGGCAGCAACAGCAAGTGACAAGTTAAACTGAAAAGACTAGGAAAAAGAAAAGAAGATAAAGCACCGTTTTGAAGACAGACGGGCTGCGAATCCCGTCTTTTCTCCTCAAAGATGACATACTATATACTTCAATACACAAATGTCAAAAACGAATTTAATGTTTTGTCCCATGGCAATGTACTGTATAAATAGACAATATATATAGATATATACTTACAGACAGAAAATACACATTTAGATACTCCTGCTTTGTAGCTTGTTTCATTTAGCTTTCTTTTGTTTTAATAAGCTCACAGTCAGAGTGTAAGAACAGCCAAAGAGCAAGGCTGAATAAAATGACTCTTTCTGTTATTATCATGTGAAATAGTGAAAGGCCAGAATGGAAGGTGACCCTTTCATTTATCTGCTGGAGACTCAAAGTCATTTGAAGCCCCGGAGGCTGGGAGTTTCAGCCATTGCCAACTCCAATCTAATTTAGTTGGTAAAACTGGAATTGGCAAGTGCCATTGTGACACGTTTACACATGTATGGATTGATTCATGACACTGGATCCAAGCCAAACCACAGCTACACACTGTACAATGACGTAATACATGGTCCAAGATTGAAAGTGATCTGAAAATATATGAATGTCTGAAAATACTTGCAGAGACTTTAAACCCTGTTACATAAAATCAATAGGATATTTTGTAAATGTTTTTGAAGTTGCGAGTAGATGATTTCTCTGCAGACAGGTCTTCTGTGGAAAACCATTCCATAAAAATAAGGATTTAAAAATCATAATCCATTCAGTGGGAGAGGCCTCAACCACAGTATGTCGACTCTCTGCCCCAAACAAGCACACTAATATTTACTATGAATAACCACATTATGGTAATGGATTGTCTAAACTTACCAAAAAAAATAAAAAACACATATATATATATATATATATATATATATATATATAATACATAAAATTGAGGATATTGTTTGAATATGGGGATAACGTCGCACATTTTCAGACAGTAGTGTTAGCAGTAGTAACAGCATGCTACAATATATAGCTGTGTAACAAATTAAAAAAGACAAGAGAGAAGTTCAAAGCCAACTTACTTTCTCACCTCTACACAGCTGGCTAATCGCCACATGGAGTAATCCCATGTGAAAGGTGTGGGGAGAGGGGCTTTCCAAAGCTATTTGATTACCCAACACGCATTTCTAATGGAAATATTCTGGCCCCTTTAGGTTAAGGTTGGGTGGAAGTTAAGATGAGTGAGGGCTAAGGCGAGGTGAGGTGAAGGTAAGGGGAGACACAACTCCTTTAGGTCCATTGCAGTCTTGTTTTTTTTTGCACCATTTGGTTTTATATTGTATATACGTATATATTTTTGAATTTCAAGACTGTTTCTTGTCTTCATACTTTGTGATGTGACAACACATCTGCTTGAACAGTCAAGTTTGACAGCTCCGCCCTGGCAAACCATGAAAGTACTTTGAACTTGCATTTGGTTTCACCACCTGAGCAGTGCTGAAATTTACCTCCAAAAACTCATCCCAAAATGGGCAGCGAACAGTGGACAATGGATACACATTATGCCCGGGCCACACTGCCTGCGTGAGCAGCGCGTATGGCTACCTCGCTGAACGGCTGCGGCTGGCATGTGGTGTTCAGATGCTGACAGTCCTTTCTTTCTACATTAAGTTGCCTTTCATTGTATATGTCATTTACAAGTACTCTATTCATTTATGGAGCAGTTGTCATTTAAATTGAGTTTTTTTTCAGAATAAAAGCCTTGAGTTTGCAAATGAAGGGATTCTGTCCACAGAAAAGTGCTTTTATTTTGAAATGGAAACAGGAAGTGTTGTGTTTTGTTATATGTCTTTGACATATTATACAGATTTAGACACTGGAACTGTCGTAATGATTCTAGTATGATGTTAATATACTGTCAAAAGATCATTTTCATGGATAACATGAATGTTGTTGAATATGTATTAGTCGACAACACTAAATGAATACACTTCTTTTATCTTTGTGACAGTCTGGACAAACCTTTTATTATGTTTATACTCACTTACAGTGTCAGAGATCAATGGCTACTCCTGTACCAGCTCAGCTCATGTGAGTATGTCCTTTTGATTGTTCCTCCATTTCAAAAGTTATGGTTATATATTAGGTGACCACCGTCTTTCCAAAGACCCTCACTCACAACTTGCTCAACATGTAAACAGCAGGGGAGGAGGAGATGTTTACAGTGACTTGATGTGGACCAGACACTACACGTAAAAGAGAGGTGAAAACGTGTTTTAGCTTAATCTTATTCAAATACAGTCTGGATATGTTAAAGGTGGGTGTGGGGGTTAGGGTGGGGAAATCCACTACAATGGTAAGTACCAATTTCCCTTTTGTTGAGTGGTCTCATATTTCCAATGGGTATTTCAGTAGAGAATCAGTGAAATGATAACTTGTTTAATTGTTGCTGTTTGTTTAATGTGAACACTCAACTAGGACATGTTGTAGCTGGGTTTGCAGAGCCTCTCCGAACAGCTGTGATAGAAGTTCAAAATGCCCATATGGAGAACTGATCATTGAACATGCACAGAGTTGAGTTGACAGCTGTTGAGTTTAGTCACTTTAACTAAAGTATGACAACAGTAACTTCATCTCAAACAAAGCTGAGTTAATAGTCATTGATGCTCACAATGTTAATCTGTCAGAATCTATACAAATGATATTACATTCATAGTTCTGCCAAAAGGCTGTAGCAGGTGGAGCATTTGGGAACCAGCTTTGTGTAAAGATGTCTGTTAAAAATTTAGGCTAACAACGACTAAAACTATAGTCTATAGCAAGGGTTCTCAATGGAGGCGGAGCGCCACCCCAGCGCTGGAAGCAATATTTTTGAAAGGGGGGTGTTCATGTGTTTTTGGGGGGCGTTTGCTTAATAGGCTCTGCTATGTTGTTAAATCTGAGATTTGAAAAAAAAGAGCGAGGCAAAGTCCTTGTATGTGTAAATTTACTTGGCAATAAACCAAATTCTGAATTGATTCTGACCAGTGTTCAAGCAACTTTGTGCATTTTTAGACTTTTATTTGAGTGATAAAGTGTTGCTTAAAAAAACCAGTGCCGCCCCCCTCAGCCACAACTGCTCGAAAGCATGAATATTTTTCCAAGGATACACAATGAACGCTGTGTTATTGACGTGGTTACAGATTTACAATAGGGGTGTTCCACTGACGGGCGTGGCGCTCCCCTCGGGACCCTTTCACAGAGCATTTGGACCTAAACAAACAGTTAGGAGTCATATTTATAAGTGTTCACGTATTTTATTTTATAACAAGAATTAGAATTGTTTTCAAATTGTTAAAACTAATCGGAATTAATGTTAAAATACTACCGCTCTGGTCGGGACTTGGACCAGCAGCAGACGAGCTGCACTCTGGCTGCTCGTAGCAGCAGAGCTAACACCAGCAGAGCTAACATTTGCATCACTGCTGCTGATTCAGGCTTTGTGCATTTAAAAACGTGGATATTTTCGCTTGAGTTTCAGAACGTTGGGATCGACGTCGCTCCATTTATAATAATGTGTTGGATTTTTGACTTTTTTGCACTTTGTAGTTCTCTCCTCTCTTTTCCTCTGTCTGACTGGAAGTGTGTGCGTGTGTCGGGAGCGGAGCCCCGCCCTTCGCGAAACAGAGCAGAGCAGAGGAGAGAATGTGAATGCGCAAAGCAGCAACGCAGTAGACACTGAAACGTGCTTATAATAGATAAATAACATAAGCGTTTAATTTATTTAATACAAGAGCACCTGTTCAATGTGAAAAGTGATTTGGTGCTATATATTAGGAGGGTGTGGGGGGGTGCGGTGCCTCAGACTTGTTCCTTTGTGCTCGTTTTCCGTTGGAACACTTAAGAGTGCAAATTGTTTCACAGTTCTGAGGCTGCTGTGTTCAACACCAATTAAAGTTTGAATGTCTGACCTGTTTCTGATTGGCTGCAGTCTATGACACCGATTAGAGTTTGAATCTCAAACTTCTTGCATTCACTCATGAATAAAATGTCTTTGTTTGCTCCCTGGGTACATGGTGTATTAGGGAAATTGAAGGTAAAAACAACAAGAAATTATTTTAATATTTATTATTATTTAGAAATGTTATTATGTAACTTCAATCTCAGAGAATTTTAGTTTTTATAATAACATAATATAGCAGCCTAATAAGAAAGAAAAATAATATAATAATTTAAATACTAAATTAATATAATCAATATGTAATATAAATAATAATCATAATAATCATAATAATACAAACAGAATAATAATCAACATTAAAATACAATCAGGCTACTTTTTACTTGATGGGGGGCGGTAAGGGACCTGGATAATGGATAGGGGGGCGTTGGCCCAGAAATGGTTGAGAACCACTGATCTATAGTGTTTTTCTCTTCGCTTTTTATATATAGTATCATACACTATGAAAAAACCCTTTTTGTAATCCCACAGTCACCATTGTGGAAGTAAAAGGAAACATGTGTGATAATCAGGCTCTGTTGAATGCTGAGCATCCCCTCTGACACATACACACACACACACACACACATACACACACACACACTGCTGTCAGAGTCCTTCAGCGGAAACAGCTTTTCCTCAAGAGCTGCCTTCCAAAACCACTTGACAAGAACAGAAATTGGCAATTCATTCGTTTACTTGTTCATTTTTCCCCTGCTCGTTTTTTATTGATCGCAATCACTTGTTCCCTGCACATGTTCAAATTGCAGAGCGGGTTTTTGTCTTTCTTTCTCCTCTAACTGCGAGAAGAATAGCCTAATCAAGGCAAATTGGTGCTAATCCTCTCACTCTTTAATGGGAGAGTTAGAGAGAGAAACAGAAAGAACAATTTCAACAAAAATGAACAGGATAGGCAGCGAAGATTTTTGAGGAGGCAATAACTGAGAGGCAGATAGACAATGCCAAGCAGTGATCCAGTGAGAAACACAAGAGACACAGATGGAGAGACAGTGAGAGGGTTTGAGTGCCTACCAACTTGTTGAGTGGTCTAGCAGTTGAATGGCACTGGTCTGCTGCCAAGTCGTGTCATTCCCTTCTGTGCTTCTGAAACTAAGGACAGAAAGACAAGGAAATGTATGCAATCAGAAACATTAACTCACCAGGCCACGATGCAAGCATGGAGTGTTAATCACCTTCCTGTATGCTCGTCTGTGTGCTTTCAGCAGCAAATTGTTACTTTCATGCATTCACACGGCAACATGTCACGTGAACCAAATCATATTCCCAAAAGCTATACGATTTTTAAGGAAACACACTGCATGGTGTCGTCTGGACCAGTCAGTGCGGTACACCTGACACATGACAGAGGTTTACGCTCGACCACAACTGATCCAAAATCCCATGCATGCCCAAACATCCACTCAGTTTTCAGTGAATTATAACAAAGTGATATACTCCTGCCTTAGCTACATCTGTTTCATAAACAACTTAGCATAACTGCTTTTTAAGCGTTTAAACATACAGTAGGCCATACAAGCGTTAGTAAAGGACAACTCTATGGTCTTTTTTTTCCTCCACTGGGAAACTGGTTCTCTGTTGGAACCATATCCAACTTATGTGAATCCACGCTGACCGGCCAACTTCCAGCAACCGCTTTTCAAGCATTTTGATTGAAAGATGTATCAGAGGAACAGTATTTTGTAATTGTAATGGAGGAAGACACGTTCCTGTAATGAACACAAAGATACAGTGGAGCAGGATTATGGCTATTATAATATAATTCTCAACACTAACAACAACAGTCATACAAACAGGGAGTTGTGGGTTTAATGAATAGTGTTTAAAGAGTTGGTGCACACAGTAAGCACTGTTCAGTGGAAACTGCAGAATACATTACATTACATTACAGGTCATTTAGCAGACGCTCTTATCCAGAGCGACTTACAGTGAACTAACCACAGGGACAGTCTCCCTGGAGCAGCTCAGTGTTAAGTACCTTGCTCAGGGGCACAATGGTGGCAACCTGGTATTCAACTCACAACCTCCTGGTGTTGTATTTGGAAGCTGTACCACTAGACCACAAGGGCATCACCACCCTTTTGCAGGAGCAGTATTGTAGCATTGACACATTTGGAACAATAATTTAGTTCACAAGAAAAATAAATACATATTAAAGAGAACACATGACCCTCCTGGAGTCATTGAGAAAATTGCTTCCTCAAGGCATGGCCTGTGTGTTTTGAAAACTCTTTGAACCAATTTTCTTTCTCCCATTTCCTATGATGAAGTGATCAAAGAATACTTTTTGTGCACTGATCTATTTGTTTCAACACTTAAACAATCACTTCTGATGAAAACAAATGTCAAGAAGAAAAATGGGAGCAGGACGAGGACATGTGAATACCTAAATGAGCAAAGGAAGCTGAAACGTGCCCTGAAAAAACTATACCTGCAATATGAGGTGGTCTGTGTCCAGTTTCCTCTAATAAGTTAACTCATAAATGTGCATAAATATTTGATTCTTTCATGAATTTCTATGGTGTCTGAGTCTGATAGCTCTTGTCTACGCCAAGGTTAAATACATGAGTAGGTGGAGATTGTGTCCACCTCTAAACTTTGATGAGGCCTAAGACTAACCATGTTTCTCCACAGCAGGGTAGAACGGCCATTTTGACACAAGGATTAGTGTAATGCTGTTCAGACCAACACGAGGAGCAGGGTGTGGCTGACAGAGACTTAGACAACATCTGAGTGAGGGACATAGAGCAACTAATGTTTGTTATAGTGATCAAATTGAAACTCATAGAGGTTAAATGCTTGCATGTAGGAGCACACACACACATACACACACACACACACACACACACACACACACACACACACACACACACACACACACACACACACACACACACACACACACACACCGGGGAGGTCCAACTCTTCAATGTGACATTGAGCTAATCAGATTTGAGGGAGAAAAGTGTTGGATAAACAAATCGCTCGCTCTCTCTTCATCCCAAGCCCCCCTCTCCTCTATATCTCTCCCCCACTCTCTCATTAATCAGTAGAAGAGCTTTTAGAGTGCAGAGAGGGATTCATATTTACTCACTAATGCATGTCAACAGCCAAATCTACTCCATGGTGATGAATAAACAACTATTTACCCCATAACCACTCTTCACATGGAAAAGCCAACTCCTTCACAAAAGCCACAAAGCGTATTAGCAGCAGGGCAGCACCAGCAAAATAAAAGGGAGTGTGAAATCAATGCTGAGCTCACATCTTCTTTAATATGAAACGGACTAGTTATGTACTAAGATTATGAAAAATAAGTTTGTGTCAAGCAGGGATCTAAGAATGCTATAAGACCAGCAGCTATCGATACAAATAACAACTGATCAATAACTTTAGTACCTTTTAGACATTGAAAGATAAAGCTGATGTTATGTTTGAAAAATACCTCAAGTTGTTGTTAATACTCAAGGCTTGCAACACTTGTACATGTACACACATGAAGCTCAGTGTGAGTTAAATGAGGAAGACTACCTTGATGCTTCAATCATTCTCAATTCTCTGTCTCACTCCTCCAGCTGCATCTCATCCAGCTCATTATGGGTCATCCATTCTTTTAGTTAACCAACTAGATTTAGCTACAATCATAGTGGCTGTCTTTGTTTTGTCCTAGTGATTGGAGGGTTTCTGGGCCAAGGGTTTCTGTAAGGGTACACAGAAGTCACGGCTCACTTCATAACCCCGTTTAGAAGTCACGGATTGGTGCACGTTGGGTACAGTGGTAAAAACCCAAATGCAAAGGATATGTTTCTTTTCAGCAGACAGTAGTGCAAGTGTCAAAGACAGAACAACATTTAAAGCCCTTCTGTATTACACAACGAACAGTGAACAAACACACACCAAATGGTAACAGGTCACAATAGGTTATAAAACTGTAAAGCTTCTCTTTTGCTTATATGCTTATAAATATGTGCATTAGGAAATTAGTTTCACCTTTGCGATACTTAAACATTCAAAGCACCCACACATTCATGTGTTGCACTGTATTAAGCAGTACCATCTAAACTGAAGCACTGTTGTAGCTGACTGGCAACGCGCTGGAACTTCTCGCTCCGCCATTTCATTGGCTTGTGCAAACATCGGCATTTGTTGCTAATGGCTCAAACGTACCGTTCACACTTGTGAATTTTGCTTCAGCATTCATGAATCAATTTACATACCGTGCATTCTGCGTGCAGCAGAGTGCACCGGACCGTGACCCGCGTACCATGAGGGTTTGGCACAAATACACAAACCGCTACAGTCCTATCTGTGACCAAGATCATTTCATATAAGGAAATGCAATCAGTGTGATCAATGATAGAATATTAACTGAAGCATTTGAACTCCTCTATGAGTGTATTTAAACTGCATCGTCTTGTCTCCTGGCAGTCAGGGACAAAAGACAAAAACACCTCAGAAAATCACAGTCATAATCTGTGTGTTCAACTTTGCAAACCATGCTTGAAGAATAAACAGTCATTCATCTGCATATTAGTTGATGCATATGTTGATGCAGCTGTGAGAAAACTGAGAATACTTTTTGATTGTAATTATTTTGCAAACCACTGCTGCTCTCCAACAGTGTTAATCTCATGGTGAGGAAACAAAAGGGCTTTTGAGCTCCCTCTTACGTACTAGACATATCATGCATGTATCCTTAACAGACCTATCATGATGGGACAGAGCTAATATTAAACGCTCCAACGGATAGATGAAGACAGCAATGTTGCAGATTCCATGTCTGAAGGGGGCTACAGAGACTTTCCCAGCATGCACTGTGGCACATTGCAAGAAAACACTGACAGGTTTCCAGTTTTTCTCAGGACTCACACACACACGAGCAAACACGTTCACATTTACACCTACTGTGTTTCCAGTTCCCCATTACTGTCTTTGGTCTGTTACACATCTAATGTTAAATCCAATCACAGTACGTCACACAAGCACACACACATAGAGTGCAATGTGTTTGGCTCATATGGATCAAGCCATTCACAGAACAATCCACAACCATTTTAAAACTGATTAATCAAGTTTTTAAGGTTAATTCATTGTCATTGGACAACACAGGGTTTCACAACTAAATGCATCTGTAATCCCCTTATGCTACACAAGAAAAGAACAAAATATATTTTGATAGTTTTTTGTAAATTGAGTATCTTTAGTTTTGGACATTAGAAAACTTGTTTACATCTATGCTTACTCAAAGACTTTTTTACTCATATTCATTCAATATTACAAAAAAGAGATTTGTTATTGATGAAAATGACAGTGAAGATGAGGTCCAAATAGCATTTGGTTGGCAGTGTTGCAGCGATATGAGACACATGTCACCCTGTCACCTCTCCCCACCTCTTTAACATATGACACCTGCATCACCTTACAGCTCGCCCACACTGCAGCCAAAATAAAAGTCCATCTGCCACATAGTATTACTCAACTATCTAACAGCATGTCAGTGCTTTCCAGTCGACATACAGATTATATAGTTCCAATATAGAAAATGGTCTCATTCTGTGAGTTTTATGAATTTATGCTCCATTCTACAAGTGTTCAGACACAACTTATTGATATTAAAGTGTCTAAATATACAACCAGAACAACAAACAACAAAGAAATGTGAGTATATCCAAGTCAATTATTCATACGTTTATGTGCATATATGTACTCTGTCAGTAAATCCATTCATCTGTTTATCTGTGTTCTGTATCGCTCTTAGCTAGAGGCTTGTTCACTCTGCCAAGGAAGCAGGATAACATTCTGCTCGTAGGAGGGATTTTTTTGACGTCCTCCTGGATCCATTTTTTTCAATTTGATACACATCATGTTGTATCTTTACTTGTTGTTATCCTGTACACACGACATCTATTACAGTCCGACCGTCCGGGAGAGGGATCCCTCCTCAGTCTCTCCCTGAGGGTTTCTAACAGTTCCCCCTTTAATTATGGGGTTTCTTTTTAGGAAGGCTTTCCCTTGTGTGTGAGGTGTGAGGGTCCAAGGACAGAGGGGGTCGTATGCTGAACAGTCTGTAAAGCCAAATGTCCATTTGATTGATATTGGGCTATATTCTATATCAACAAAACAAGGCCTACACAGTGACACACAAAGCACAGCCAAAGTGTACCGGTAGCACAGCCAGATATTCCAGAAGAATAAATAGCACAGGGATATAAAGTGAAATTAAAATACAAGTAAAACACAGAGGTACATTGATTTGATTTATTTATTCCATATGCATATGTTCCATTCCATCTAAACATAAAAAAAATGTAAAAGACAAAAATGCCCCTAGTGAGGAAACAAGGGTTGAAAGTAATAAGGGGGTTAAAAATCCACTAAAACTAAAACTGATGGGTGACTTGACCTGTTCCTATTATTCTTGCCATTGCTGTGATTGTTTTCTGTCCTGTCCTGCTGAGTGGTACAGATTTACAACCCTGGGGAATCTAAACTCTTTATAAAGGCTAAAGTGATAATGTTGGGTTTTTGCTTGGATTCTCTCTCAGTTGTAGGTTTACTGATATGGCTATAAATGTTGAACACAGACCGTTTTAATCATTGTTAGTGCAGAAGGACACATGTTTCCTATTGCCCACCACCATCACAACCTTAAACCGGCATTCGCAGGGGTGACCGCTACAACGTTTCCCACAGGGATACATGCACATACACAATTCAACATTCAGAATGATTGCACCTTTGGCTAGGGTCGATATTAAAAGACAAAACTGGCTTAATCCTCATTGAGAGAGAGCCAGTTATTAAAGAATAACAGTAAAGAAATATAAATAGTGAAAAAAGGAAGGGGAACTTCAGGGCTGTTCTATTGTTTTCCTAGGTTTAAGGCACAAAAATAAACTTGAATTATTTCATTTACTCATCTGTTGATTGAAATCCCCATATCTTTTTCTGTAATGCATGTGTGTGCGTGCGCGTGTGCGTGTCGTGTTGTGTGTGGTGTGTGACATTTGTGAATATGATATTATTAACATAAAGCATAGCCTTCCAGGCTAAAATGGACAATTTGCATATGTGTTTTTGCAGAACCCCAGAGACCAAGGTGGAATACGTAGATAATCGGTGATACAGTACCTTTGAGAAAAAAACGACAAACGAAGACCGAAAAACACGACACACACATCACAAACGACAGCACACACATCTACAACACTACCAACTATCACTACTACACTACCGACACAACACATACACTATCACTATCTATCATCTATCCTATCCTACTATCTATACTCACATCATCTATCTATCTCCAGACATCCACCATCCATTCATGCTCATGACAGCGTTCACAAAGGAAAAAGAAGAAAACATATGTCTTGCTTTCAACTTCCAAACTTTGCTACCTGGAGCCTGCAATTATAAACTTTACCTGCACCTGCACCAGATCCTTCAATAAACCCCTGAACTGATTCAGCTCCATTGTCTATAATTGGGTTCAATTCCTTGTCACCTTGCATCCCACCTGCGTGACAGTTCCACGGCACAAAACCATAGCTATTGGGAGAAGCTGATTTGTTGTGATAATTACTGATGATTGTTGCTGTACAGGTGCTGTGATTTTGGTTTTGAAAATTTACTTTCTGGTCCCTACTCTGACTTGAAATGAAGACTCTCATCCATTGATGTTTTCAATGAAATCAGTGTGTTACAATTAACTGAGAACAGGGCCATGAATTTGCCTTCCATGGTAGGTTTTGTTCACCTCTTTTTAAGTTCTCTTTTATTCATTATTGCTTTTATCTTTTGAAAGAAAACTCAAGGTAAAGAGAACATGCCCTTCAGGTATACCTACTGAACCCATGAGCTTACCTCCCTCTCCATTATCTATACACATTAGCCAAATTATGGCTCTAATTATTGATTCAGGTCAAATTAATAAACACTCATCCTAGCTCCAGATTATCATTATGAGAGCGTGGTGTGGTACAAAAAATACTACGAAACAATATATAATAAAATGCATCTAATATATACTGTATGGCATAAATCAAACTGAACCATTGTCAATGTTTTATGCAACTAGTCCATTTTAGCCTATCATTAGCACTGTTTAATCTGAGTGTGTGTGTGCTGCTGTATATACTCTTAAATCAGGTGCACTCGTGTGTTAATGTAAATGTCTGTATCATTTAGTGGGTTGGATTCTGAGCAATCATATCATTCCGCTACTAAAGATATGATTATTTTCCTGTTTACAAAGAAACATTGTCAGCTCCACCAGCGCTGCAGGTGGTGTGCTGCTCAAAATAGCATCCCATCTGACAAGCCACCCAAATATAAATTGCTCACAAAATGATGGTCATGCATGTGTCTGGACAAAACTATTGAAGGGTTGTTAACGAGCATGGTTATGTTTGATTTGATCAAGCTTTCTCCACCTTTCGCTTAGAGTGTGTGCGTGTGTGTGTGTGTGTGTGGGGGGGGGAGGATTTGTTGTTACAATCTTTCTGCTAACACAACATATATTTTTGCATACATCTTAAATATAACTGCATTTGTTTTGGTTTAGCAATATGCAAAAAAAATGAGGTTCTTGAAGGTGTGTGGTAAAGGACGCGGAGCAGAGGAACAGATAATAGCTGTGGAGTGGTGAGAAAATGAGAAGCAGGGTTCTGACTAAAGAGAGGCAGACAAAGAGCAGGAGGGAGATGGTGCAGTGAGTCGGTGACAGTGTATTCAGCTGGTTCTGGGAAGGCAAAACACAAGTTCGGCTTTCCAAAACCACTCATGCTTGTTGTTGCCCCCTCCAGTGACCCTTTTGTACTGCTTAAAGCTTCAAAAGACTGAAAGCCAAGGGAAAGAAAGGAAAGAAGGATTAAACATTACCAGAGAATGCCAGAGAAGCGACTCAACTTTACTGAAGCAAGAAAATGCAGAAAAAATAAAGCACTGCTAGTGGCAGCCAGTGTCACTCTGACACCTCTCCCACACAATGCATGAACACATTTAATAACTCTATTTCCCCAAAGGGATTTTTTATTATGACTATCCTTATTATCTTAAATGGTTGTGTGCAAACATTTCCAGGACAAATTCAGCTAAGCAAGCATGAAAGTGGTATGACACAGTATACTTACTTGGCTTCTACTGTGGGCCACAGTAAGAAAAAAATGTGAGGTATGGAGTGAGAGTGGAGCAGAGGCAGCAACAGCAAGTGACAAGTTAAACTGAGAAAAGACTAGGAAAAGAAAAGAAGATAAAGCACCGTTTTGAAGACAGACGGGCTGCGAATCCCCGTTCTTCTCTCAAAGATGACATACTATATACTTCAATACAACAATGTCAAAAAACGAATTTTAAATGTTTTGTCCCATGGCAAGTGTACTGTAAATAACAATATTATATAGATATTACTTACAGACAGAAAATACACATTTAGAAATCCTGCTGTAGCTTGTTTCATTTAGCTTTCTTTTGTTTAATAAGCTCACAGTCAGGTGTAAGAACAGCCAAAGAGCAAGGCTGAATAAAATGACTCTTTCTGTTATATCATGTGAAATAGTGAAAGGCCAGAATGGAAGGTGACCCTTTCATTTATCTGCTGGAGACTCAAAGTTCATTTGAAGCCCCGGAGGCTGGGGTTTCAGCCATTGCCAACTCCAATCTAATTTAGTTGGTAAAACTGGAATGGCAAGTGCCATTGTGGACACGTTTACAACAGTATGGATTGATTCATACACTGGATCCAAGCCAAACCACAGCTACACACTGTACAATGACGTAATACATGGTCCAAGATTGAAAGTGATCTGAATAATATATGAATGTCCTGAAAATACTTGCAGAGACTTTAAACCCTTTACATAAAATCAATAGGATATTTTGTAAATGTTTTTTGAAGTGCGAGTGATGATTCTCTGCAGACAGGTCTTCTGTGGAAAACCATTCATAAAAATAAGGATTTAAAAATCATAATCCATATCAGTGGGGGAGAGGCCTCAACCACAGTATGTCGACTCTCTGCCCCAAACAAGCACACTAATATTTACTATGAATAACCACATTATGGTATGGATTGTCTAAACTTACCAAAAAAAATAAAAAAACACATATAATATATATATATTATATATGATATATATATAATACTAAAAATTGAGGATATTGTTTGGAATAGGGGAGATAACGTCGCACATTTTTCAGCAGTAGTGTTTAGCAGTATGTACAGCATGCTACAATATATAGCTGTGTAACAATTAAAAAGACAAGAGAGAAGTTCAAAGCCAACTTACTCTCACCTCTACACAGCTGGCTAATCGCCACATGGAGTAATCCATGTGAAAGGTGTGGGGAGAGGGGCTTTTCCAAAGCTATTTGATTACCCAAACGCATTTTCATAATGGAAATATTCTGGCCCCTTTGGTTAAGGTTGGTGGAAGTTTAAGAATGAGTGAGGGTAGGCGAGGTGAGGTGAAGGTAAGGGGAGACAAACTCCTTTAGGTCCATTGCAAGTCTTGTTTTTTTTTGCACCATTTGGTTTTATATTGTATATACGTATATATTTTTGAATTTCAAGACTGTTTCTTGTCTTCATACTTTGTGATGTGACACACATCTGCTTGAACAGTCAAGTTTGACAGCTCCGCCCTGGCAAACCATGAAAGTACTTTGAACTTGCATTTGGTTTTCAACCACCTGAGCAGTGCTGAAATTACCTCCAAACTCATCCCAAAATGGGCAGCGAACAGTGGAAAATGGATACACATTATGCCCCCGGGCCACACTGCCTGCCGGTGACAGCCGCGTATGGCTACCTCGCTGAACGGCTGCGGCTGGCAGTTGGTGTTTCAGATGCTGACAGTCTTTCTTTCTACATAGTTGCCTTTTCATTGTATATGTCATTACAAGTACTCTATTCATATTTGGAGCAGTTGTCATTAAATTGAGTTTTTTTTTCAGATATAAAAGCCTTGAGTTTGCAAATGAAGGGATTCTGTCACAGAAAAGTGCTTTTATTTTGAATGGAAACAGGAAGGTTTGTGTTTTGTTATATGTCTTTGACATATTATACAGATTTAGACACTGGAACTGTCCTAATGATTCTAGTATGATTGTTAATATACTGTCAAAAGATCATTTTCATGGATAACATGAAGGTTTGAATATGTATTAGTCGACAACACTAAATGAATACACTTCTTATTCTTTTGTGACAGTCTGGACAAACCTTTGTTATGTTTATACTCACTTACAGTGTCAGAGATCATGGCTACTCTGTACCAGCCAGCTATTGTGAGTATGTCCTTTTGATTGTTCCTCCATTTCAAAAGTTATGGTTTATAATATTAGGTGCCACCGTCTTTCCAAAGACCCCTCACTCACAACTTGCTCACATGTAAACAGCAGGGAGGAGAGATGTTTACAGTGACTTGATGTGGACAGACACTACACGTAAAAGAGAGGTGAAAACGTGTTTTAGCTTAATTTATTCAAATACAGTCTGGATATGTAAAGGTGGGGGTGGGGGGTTAGGGTGGGGAATCCACTACATGGTAAGTACCAATTTCCCTTTGTTGAGTGGTCTCATATTTCCAATGGGTATTATTTCAGTATGAGAATCAGTGAAATGATAACTTGTTTTAATTGTTGCTGTGTTTATGTGAACACTCACCACTAGGACATGTTGTAGCTGGGTTTGCAGAGCATCCTCCGAACAGACTGTGATAGAAGTTCAAAATGCCCATATGGAGAACTGATCATTGAACATGCACAGAGTTGAGTTGACAGCTGTTGGAGTTAGTCACTTTAACTAAAGTATGACAACAGTAACTTCATCTCAAACAAGCTGAGTTAATAGTCATTGCTCCACAAGGTTAATCTGCAGAATCTATACAAATGATATTACATTCATAGTTCTGCAAAAGGCTGTAGCAGGTGGAGCATTTGGGGAACCAGCTTGTGTAAAGATGTCTGTTAAAAAATTAGGCTAACAAACGACTAAAACTTAGTTCTATAGCAAGGGTTCTCAATGGAGGCGGACGGCCACCCAGCGCTGAAGCAATATTTTTGAAAGGGGGTGTTCATGTGGTTTTTGGGGGGCGTTTGCTTAATAGGCTTCTGCTATGTTGTTAAATCTGAGATTTGAAAAAAAGAGCGAGGCAAAGTCCTTGTATGTGTAAATTTACTTGGCAAATAAAACCAATATTCTGAATTGATTCTGACCAGGTGTTCAAGCAACTTTGTGCATTTTTAGACTTTTATTTGAGTGATTAAAGTGTTGCTTAAAAAAACCAGTCCGCCCCCCTCAGCCACAACTGCCTCGAAAGCATGATATTTTTCCAAGGATACACAATGAACGCTGTGTTATTGACGTGGTTACAGATTTACAATAGGGTGGTGCTTCCACTGACGGGGTGGGCTCCCCTCGGGACCCTTTCACAGAGCATTTGGACCTAAACAAACAGTAGGAGTCATATTTATAAGTGTTCACGTATTTATTTTATAACAAGAATAATTGTTTTCAAATTTTTACAACTAATCGGAATTAATGTAAACTACTAACCGCTCTGCGCGGACTTGGACCAGCAGCAGACGAGCTGCACTCGGCTGCTCGTAGCAGCAAGAGCTAACACCAGCAGAGCATAACAATTGCATCACTGCTGCTGATTCAGAGGCTTTGTGGCATTTAAAAAACGGATGATATTTTCGCTCTGAGTTTCAGAACGTTGGATCGACGCGCTCCATTTATAATAATTGTTGATTTTGAATTTTTTTTGCCACCTGTAGTTCTATACCTCTCTTTCTCTGTTTGAACTGGAAGGTGTGCGTGTGTCGGGAGCGGAGCCCCACACTTCGCGAAACAGAGCAGAGCAGAGGAGAGAATGTGAATGCGCAAAGCAGCAGCCACGCAGAAAGTGACACGAAACGTGCTTATAATAGATAAAAACATAAGCGGTTTAAATTATTTAATACAAGAGCACCTTGTTTCATGTGAAAAGTGATTTGGTGCTAATAATAGGAGGTTTGGGGGGGGGGTGCTGGTGCCCAGACTTGTTCCTTGTGCTCGTTTTCGTGGAGAACACTTAAGAGGCAAATGTTTCACAGTTATGGGCTGCTGTGTTCAACCCAATTAAAGTTGAATGTCTGACCTGTTTCGATTGGCTGCACGTCTATGACACGATTTTAGAGTTGGAATCTCAAACTTATTGATTATCATGAATAAAATTTTTTGTTTGTCCCTGGGTACATGGGGTATTAGGGAAATTGAAGGTAAAAACAACAAGAAATTATTTAATATGTATTATTATTTAGAAATGTTATTAGGGAACTTCAAATTCAGAGAATTTTAGTTTTTATAATGAACAGTAATATAGCAGCTAATAAGAAAGAAAACTAAGATAAAGTAATTAAATACTAAATTTAATATAATCAATATGTAATTATAAATAATAATCATAATAATCATAATAATACAACAGAATAATAATCAACATTAAATACAATCAGGCTATTTTTATGATGGGGGGGGAAGGGACCTGGATAATGGATAGGGGGCGTTGGCCCAGAAATGTTGAGAACCACTGATCTATATGTTTTCTCTTCGCTTTTTAATTAGTATCATACACCTATGAAAAAAACCCTTTTGTATCCCACAGTCTCACCATGGTGACAGAGTTAAAAGGAAACATGGTGATAATCAGGCTCTGTTGAATGCTGAGATCCCCTCGCGACACATTACACACACACACACACACACATACACACACACACCCACTGCTGTCAGAGTCCTTCAGCGGGAACGCTTTTCCTCAGAGCTGCTTCCAAAACCACTGACAAGAACAGAAATTGGCATTCATTTTAGTTACTGTTTCCTTTTCCCCTGCTCGTTTTTTATTGATCGCAATCACTTGTTACTCCTGCACATGTTCAAACTGCAGAGCGGGGTTTTGTCTTTCTTGTCTCTAACTGCGAGAAGAATAGGCCTAATCAAGGCAAATTGGTGCTAATCCCTCTCACTCTTAATGGGAGAAGTTAGAGAGAGAAACAGAAAAGAACAATTTCAACAAAAATGAACAGAGTAAGCAGCGAAGATTTTTGAGGAGGCAATAACTGAGGGCAGATAGCAATGCCAAGCAGTGATCAGTTGAGAAACACAAGGACACAGATGGGGAGAGACAGTGAGAGGGTTTGAGTGCCTACCAACTTTTTGATTGGGTCTAGCAGTTGAAGGCACTGGTCTGCTGCCAAGTCGTGTCATTCCTTCTTCTGTGCTTCTGAAAAATAAGGACAGAAAGACAGGAAAATGTATGCAATCAGAAACATTAACTCACCAGGCCACGATGCAAGCATGGAGTGTTAATCACCTTCGGTATGCCGTCTGTGGACTTTCAGCACAAATGTTACTTATGCATTCACACGGCAAACATGTCACGTGGAAACCAAATACAATTCCCAAAAGCTATACGATTTTTAAGGAAACACACTGCTCATGGTGTGTCTTGGGACCAGTCAGGCGGTACACCTGACACATGACAGAGGTTTACGCTCGACCACAACTGATCCAAAATCCCATGCATGCCCAAACATCCACTCAGTTTTTCAGTGAATTATAACAAAGGGATATACTCCTGGCTTAGCTACATCTTCATAAACAACTTAGCATAACTGCTTTTAAGCGTTTAAACATACAGTAGGCATACAAGCGTTAGTAAAGGACAACTCTATGGTCTTTTTTTCCTCCACTGGGGAACGGTTCTCTGTTGGAACCATATCCAAACTTATGTGAATCCGCTGACCGGCCAACTTCCGCAACCGCTTTTCAAGCATTTTGATTGAAAGATGTATCAGAGGAACAGTATTTTGTAATTGTAATGGGGAGGAAGAACGTTCCTGGTAATGAACACAAAGATTACAGTGGAGCAGGATTTGGCTATTATAATAATTCTCAACACTAACAACAACAGTCATACAAACAGGGAGTTGTGGGTTAATGAATAGTGTTAAAGAGTTGGTGCACACAGTAAGCATCTGTTCAGTGGAAACTGCAGAATACATTACATTAATTACAGGTCATTTAGCAGACGCTCTTATCAGAGCGGACTTACAGTGAACTAACCACAGGGAACAGTCTCCCTGGAGCAGCCTCAAGTGTTAAGTACCCTTTGCTCAGGGCCAATGGTGGCAACTGGTATTCAACTCACAACCTCCTGGTGTTGTATTGGAAGCTGTACCACTAGACCACAAGGATCACCACCCTTTTGCAGGAGCATGTATTGTAGCATTGACACATTTGGAACAAATATTTAGTTCACAAGAAAATAAATACATATTAAGAGAACACATGACCCTCCTGGAGTCATTGAGAAAATTGCTTCCTCAAGGCATGGCCTGTGTTGTTTTGAAAACTCTTGAACCATTTTCTTTCTCCCATTTCCATGATGAAGTGATCAAAGAATACTTTTTGTGCACTGATCTATTTGTTTTAAACACTAAACAATCACTCTGATGAAAAACAAATGTCAAGAAGAAAAATGGGAGCAGGACGAGGACATGTGAATACCTAAATGAGCAAAAGGAAGCTGAAACGTGCCCTGAAAAAACTATACCCTGCAATATGAGGTGGTCTGTGTCCAGTTCCTCAATAAGTTAACTCATAAAATTTGCATAAATATTTGATTCTTTCATATGAATTTCTATGGGTGTCTGAGTCTGATAGCTCTTTGTCTACGCCAAGGTTAAATACATGAGTAGGTGGAGATTGTGTCCACCTCTAAACTTTGATGAGGCCTAAGACTAACCATGTTTCTCCACAGCAGGGATAAACGGCCCATTTGACACAAGGATTAGTGTAATGCTGTTTCAGACCAACACACGAGGAGCAGGGGTGGTGAACAGAGAGACTTAGACAAACATCTGAGTGAGGGACATTCGAGCAAACTAATGTTTTTGTTATATGATCAAATTGAAACTCATAGAGGTTAAAGCTTGATGTAGGAGCACACACAAACACATACACACACAAAACACACACACACAACACACACACACACACCACACACACCCACACACACACACACACACACACCACACACACCACACACCGGGAGGTCCAACTCTTCAATGTGACATGAGCTAATCAGATTTGAGGGAGAAAAGTGTTGGATAAACAAATCGCTCGCTCTCTCTTCATCCCAGACCCCCTCCTCATATATCTCTCCCCCCAACTCTCTCATTAATCAGTAGAAGAGCTTTTAGAGAGGCAGAGAGGGATTCATATTACTCACTAATGCATGTCAACAGCCAAATCTACTCCATGGTGATGAATAAACAACATGTTTACCCCATAACCACTCTTCACATGGAAAAGCCAACCCTTCACAAAAAGCCACAAAGCGTTATAGCAGCAGGGCAGCACCAGCAAAATAAGAGGGAGTGTGAATCAATGCTGAGCTCACATCTTCTTTAATATGAAACGGACTAATAGTTATGTACTAAGATTATTGAAAAATAGGAATAGGAAATTTAACACGGGTTTCTCAAACAGAGCTGAATAACTTGACCAAAACAAGTTTGCATCTGTTGTAAAGAACTGAGGGCTCACTAACTCAGCAAATATAATTGTATTGTCCATCATAAGGTTTGACCAAAACAACATTCTGTCTATATCACTGAAATAATTCATAAGTAGGATTAATGTGAGGAAGATTACAGAATCCTGTATACTGTGGAGAAAGAGAGAGAGAGAGACATACAGAGTAAGAGAGAGAGAGAGAGAGAGAGAGAGAGAAGAGAGAGAGAGAGAGAGAGCGAGAGAGAGGGGGAGAGAGAGGAAAGGGAGGAGAGAGAGGGAGAGAGAGAGGAGAGAGAAGGAGAGAGAGGAGGGAGAGGAGAGAGAGGAGAGAGAGAGAGAGGAGAGAGAGAGAGGAAGAGAGAGAGAGAGAGAGAGAGGAGAGCAGAGGAGAAGAGAGAGAGGGAGAGAGAGGAGAGAGAGAGAGAAGGAGAGAGAGAGAGAGAGAGAGAGATGGAGAGAGAAGAGAGAGAGGAGAGAGAAGAGAGAGAGAGAGGAGAGAGCAAGAGAGAGAGAGAGAGCAGCAAGAGAGAGAGAGAGAGAGAGAGAGAGAGAGAGAGATAAGAGAGACTTTCTCCTAAAATGTGAAACATTCAATGAAATAAGGAACATGTATTTTGACAAATTCTCCCATAGGGCATCTGGTGGAAAAATAGAAAACTATCATTTTGAAGCCAGGGCTCTAGATTAAAAGCCTGATATGACTTAATGCATTACTTTATGCTGTAATAGTCGTGGGATAAACTATTGTGGTTTTAATGGGTTTCAATGGAGAAATTGTTGTCCTTAAGGGTCTGATGGTTTGTATAACCTACTTTTATTATAAAGTTAATATAGGAGCTGAAGTTAAAATGCCAAAATAAAAATAAAACTCACAACCTTACCAAAAATGTGAGGTTGCATGCCTTAAAGACATACAAACTTGGATGTCCTACACTTTTTGATGTTAAACACAGATACAACTGAAGTTATTGTACTTGGTCCCAAACGCCTCTGAAACGCATTTTCTAATGACACTAACTCTGGATGGCATTAATTTGGCCTCCAGCACCACCGTAAGGAATCTTGGCGTCATCTTTGATCAGGATCTGTCTTTTAACTCCCACATAAACAAATCACAAGGACTGCCTTCTTTCATCTACGTAACATTGCAGAAAATAGAGACACATCCTTGTCTCAAATGATGCAGAAAAACTAGTCCATGCATTTGTTACTTCAAGGCTGGATTACTGCAACTCATTGTTATCAGGTTGTCCCAAAAAGTCGCTTAAGACTCTTCAGTTGATCCAAAATGCAGCGGCACATATATGTAGAAGAACAAGGAGACAGGATCATATTACTCCTGTATTAGCTGCTCTGCACTGGCTCCCGTAAATAAGACAGAATAGAATTCAAAATCCTTCTTGTGACCTACAAAGCCATTAATGGTCAGGCTGGTCATCTTTATTTTAAAGATATCATAGTAACTTGTAACCCAAGCATTGCTCTCCCAGACTGCAGGGTTACTTGTAGTTCCTAGAGTCTCTAAGAGTACAATGGGAGCCAGAGCCTTCAGCGATCAAGCTCCTGTCCTGTGGAACCAGCTTCCAGTTTGTGTTCGGTGAGGCAGACACCCCTCTCCACATTTAAGAGCAAGCTAAAGACTTTCCTTTTTGATAAAGCTTATAGTTAGGGCTGGCTCAGTTAATGCTGCTATAGACTTAGAATGCTGAGGGATTTACACATCTCTCCTCCTTCTTTGCCCATCCCTCTCTCTCTTCTCACCATCCGGGATATCATCCCCGGAGTGTCTGTCTCTCATGTGGCAGGTCTTGCCAGGGATCATGAATCGTGACAGCGCCTTGCTGACCTGGTCCTGATGCCGGGAGCCTTAGTGACATTTCCTGGATTCATCCATACTTTTCTATTCTTGTTTTTCCAACACACATAATTTCTGTCAATGTTGTATTTGTACTATGTTGTTTATTCCTGTACACACGACATCTATTGCACGTCTGTCCGTCCCTGGGAGAGGATCCCTCCTCAGTTGCTCTCCCTGAGGTTTCTCCATTTTTCCCCTTTAATTTTGGGGGTTTCTTTTAGGAAGTTTTTCCTTGTGCGATGCGAGGGTCTAAGGACAGAGGATGTCGTAACCTGTACAGTCTGTAAAGCACACTGAGACAAATGTATAATTTGTGATATTGGGCTATACAAATAAATTTGATTTGATTTGATTTTGATTTCTCCCTCTCTTCTTCTCCCCTCTCTATCTGTATGCATTCATGTCCTTTAAATGTATGTTACTAACTCATCATCCGGGCATCATCCCCGGAGTTTCTGTGAGTCTCATGTGGCAGGTTGCCACTATTAAAGGTTAAGTCTGGATCATGAATCATGGCTGCGCATGTTGCCCTGGTCCTGCCTGACATACACGTTAATATATATATATTTTTTGAAGGCTCCAGGAAGCTTTTTTTGACGTCCTCCTGGATCCATCTTTTTCATATTTGATAACATCATGTTGTATCTTTACTTTGTTGTTTATCCTGTACACACGACATCTATTACAGTCCGACCGTCCTGGGAGAGGGATCCCTCCTCAGTCTCTCTCCCTGAGGTTTCTAACAGTTCCCCCTTTAATTATGGGGTTTCTTTTAGGAAGTCTTTCTTGTGAGGTGTGAGGTCCAAGGACAGAGGGGGTCGTATGCTTGAACAGTCTGTAAAGCCAAATGTGTCATTTGTGATATTGGGGCTATATCTATATTCAACAAACAGAGGCCTACACAGTGACACACAAAGCACAGCCAAAGTGTTAACCGGTAGCACAGCCAGATATTCCAGAAGAAATAATAGCACAGGGATATAAAAGTGAAATTAAATACAGTAAAACACAGAGGTACATTTGATTTGATTTGATTTATTCCATATGCATATGTTCCATTCCATCTAAACATAAAAAATGTAAAAGACAAAAATGCCCCTAGTGAGGAACAAGGGTTGAAAGTAATAAGGGGGTTAAAAATCCACTAAAACTAAAACTGATGGGTGACTTGACCTGTCCTATTCTATTTCTTGCCATTGCTGTGATTGTTTCTGTCCTGTCCTGCTGAGTGGTACAGATTTACACCCTGGGGAATCTAAACTCTTCTAAAGGCTAAAGTGATAATGTTGGGGTTTCTGCTTGGATTCTCTCTCAGTTGTAGGTTTACTGATATGGCTATAAATTGTGAACACAGACCGTTTTATCATTGTTAGGCAGAAGGACACATGTTTCCTATTGCCCACCACCATCACAACCTTTAACCGGCAGTTCAGCAGGGTGACCGCTACACGTTTCCCACAGAGATACATGCACATACACAATTCAACATTCAGAATGATTGCACCTTTTGGCTAGGGTCGATATTAAAAGACAAACTGGCTTAATCCTCATTGAGAGAGAGCCAGTTATTAAAGAATAACAGTAAAGAAATATAAATAGTGAAAAAAGGAAGGGGAACTTCAGGGCTGTTCTATGTTTTCCTAGGTTTCAGGCCAAAAATAAACTTGAATTATTTCATTTACTCATCTGTTTGAAATCCCCATATCTTTTCTGTAATGCACTGTGTGTGCGTGCGCGTGTGCGTGTGCGTGTGTGTGTGTGTGTGTGCATTTGTGAATATGATATTATTAACATAAAGCATATCCCTTCCAGGCTAAAATGGACAATTTGCATATGTGGCAGAATCCCCAGAGACCAAGGTGGAATACGTAGATAATCGGTGATACAAAGTACCTTTAGAGAAACATTAACTGACTTTTAACGAATTGGACCTTAAAATTAACTATCTATCTATCTATCTATCTATCTATCTATCTATCTATCTATCTATCTATCTATCTATCTATCTATCTATCTATCTATCTATCTATCTATCTATTCTATCTATCTATCTATCTATCTATCTATCTATCTATCTATCTATCTATCGATCTATCTATCTATTATCATCCATCCATCCATCCATCGCTCCATCCATTCATCTCATGACAGCTGTCACAAAAGAAAAAGAAGAAAACATATGTCTTGCTTTCCAACTTCCAAACTTTGCTACCTGGAGCCTGCAATCTATAACTTTACCTGCACCTGCACCAGATCCTTCAATAAACCCCTGAACTGATTCAGCTCCATTGTCTATAATTGGGTTCAATTCCTTGTCACCTTGCATCCACCTGCGTGACAGTTCCACGGCACAAAACCATTAGCTATTTGGAGAAGCTGATTTGTTGTTGATAATTACTGATGATTGTTGCTCGTACAGGTGCTGTGATTTCTGGTTTTGAAAATTTACTTTCTGGTCCCTACTCTGACTTGAAATGAAGACTCCTCATCCATTGATGTTTCAATGAAATCAGTGTTACAATTAACTGAGAACAGGTCCATGACATTTGCTTCCATGGTAGGTTTTGTTCACCTCTTTTTTAAGTTTCTCTTTTTATTTCAATTATTGCTTTTATCTTTTTGAAAGAAACTCAAGGTAAAGAGAACATGCCTTTCAGGTATACCTACTGAACACTGAGCTACCTTTCCCTCTCCATTATCTATACATTATGCCAAATTATGGTCTAATTATGATTCAGGTCAAATTATAAACACTCATCCAGACTCCAGATTATCATTATGAGAGCGTGTTGTGGTACAAAATACATACGAAATACAATATATAATAAAATGCATCTAATATATACTGTACTGGCATAAATCAAACTGAACATTGTCAATGTTATTGCAACTAGTCCATGTTTAGCCTATCATAGCACTGTTAATCTGGCTGTGTGTGCTGCTGTATATCCTTAAATCAGGTGGCACTCGTGTGTTAATGTAAATGTCTGTATCATTTAGTGGGTGGATTCTGAGCATCATATCATTCCGCTACTAAAGATTATGATTATTTTCCTGTTTACAAAGAAACATTGTCAGCTCCACCAGCGCTGCAGGTGGTGTGCTGCTCAAAATAGCATCCCATCTGACAAGCCACCCAAATAAAATTGCTCACAAAATGATGGTCATGCATGTGTCTGTGCAAAACTATTGAAGGGTTGTTACGAGCCATGGTTATGTTTGATTTGATCAAGCTCTCTCTCCTACCCTTTCGCTTAGAGTGTGTGCGTGTGTGTGTGTGTGTGTGGGGGGGGGAGGATTGTTGTTACAATCTTTCTGCTAACACAACATATATTTTTGCATACATCTTAAATATAACTGCATTTGTTTTGGTTTTAGCAATATGCAAAAAAATGAAAGGTTCTTGAAGGTGTGTTGGTAAAAGGACGCGGAGCAGAGGAACAGATAATAGCTGTGGAGTGGTGAGAAATGAGAAGCAGTGTTCTGACTAAAGAGAGGCAGACAAAGAGGCAGGAGGAGATGGTGCAGGTGACAGTGTATTCAGCTGGTTCTGGGAAGGCAAACACAAGTTCGGCTTCCAAAACCACTCATGCTTGCTTGTTGCCCCCCATCCGTGACCCCTTTTGTACTGCTTTAAAGCTTCAAAGACTAGAAAGCCAAAGGGGAAAGAAAGGATTACAACATTACCAGAGAATGCCAGAGAAGCGACTCAACTTTACTGAAGCAAGAAAATGCAGAAATAAATAGCACCTGCTATGTGGCAGCCATGTCACTCTGACACCTCTCCACAACAATGCATGAACACATTTAATACATCTATTTCCCCCAAAGGGATTTTCTTATTATGACTATCCTTATTATTCTAAATGTGTTGTGCAAACATTCCAGAAGCATTCAGCATAAGCAAGCATGAAAGTGGTAGACACAGTATACTTACTTGGCTTCTCTGTGGAGCCACAGTAAGAAAAAGAAATGTGAGGTAATGGGAGTGAGATGGAGAGAGGCAGCAACAGCAAGTGACAAGTTAAACTGAAAAGACTAGGAAAAAGAAAAGAAGATAAAGCACCGTTTTGAAGACAGACGGGCTGCGAATCCCGTCTTTTCTCCTCAAAGATGACATACTATATACTTCAATACACAAATGTCAAAAACGAATTTAATGTTTTGTCCCATGGCAATGTACTGTATAAATAGACAATATATATAGATATATACTTACAGACAGAAAATACACATTTAGATACTCCTGCTTTGTAGCTTGTTTCATTTAGCTTTCTTTTGTTTTAATAAGCTCACAGTCAGAGTGTAAGAACAGCCAAAGAGCAAGGCTGAATAAAATGACTCTTTCTGTTATTATCATGTGAAATAGTGAAAGGCCAGAATGGAAGGTGACCCTTTCATTTATCTGCTGGAGACTCAAAGTCATTTGAAGCCCCGGAGGCTGGGAGTTTCAGCCATTGCCAACTCCAATCTAATTTAGTTGGTAAAACTGGAATTGGCAAGTGCCATTGTGACACGTTTACACATGTATGGATTGATTCATGACACTGGATCCAAGCCAAACCACAGCTACACACTGTACAATGACGTAATACATGGTCCAAGATTGAAAGTGATCTGAAAATATATGAATGTCTGAAAATACTTGCAGAGACTTTAAACCCTGTTACATAAAATCAATAGGATATTTTGTAAATGTTTTTGAAGTTGCGAGTAGATGATTTCTCTGCAGACAGGTCTTCTGTGGAAAACCATTCCATAAAAATAAGGATTTAAAAATCATAATCCATTCAGTGGGAGAGGCCTCAACCACAGTATGTCGACTCTCTGCCCCAAACAAGCACACTAATATTTACTATGAATAACCACATTATGGTAATGGATTGTCTAAACTTACCAAAAAAAATAAAAAAACATATATATATATATATATATATATATATAATACATAAAATTGAGGATATTGTTTGAATATGGGGATAACGTCGCACATTTTCAGACAGTAGTGTTAGCAGTAGTAACAGCATGCTACAATATATAGCTGTGTAACAAATTAAAAAAGACAAGAGAGAAGTTCAAAGCCAACTTACTTTCTCACCTCTACACAGCTGGCTAATCGCCACATGGAGTAATCCCATGTGAAAGGTGTGGGGAGAGGGGCTTTCCAAAGCTATTTGATTACCCAACACGCATTTCTAATGGAAATATTCTGGCCCCTTTAGGTTAAGGTTGGGTGGAAGTTAAGATGAGTGAGGGCTAAGGCGAGGTGAGGTGAAGGTAAGGGGAGACACAACTCCTTTAGGTCCATTGCAGTCTTGTTTTTTTTTGCACCATTTGGTTTTATATTGTATATACGTATATATTTTTGAATTTCAAGACTGTTTCTTGTCTTCATACTTTGTGATGTGACAACACATCTGCTTGAACAGTCAAGTTTGACAGCTCCGCCCTGGCAAACCATGAAAGTACTTTGAACTTGCATTTGGTTTCACCACCTGAGCAGTGCTGAAATTTACCTCCAAAAACTCATCCCAAAATGGGCAGCGAACAGTGGACAATGGATACACATTATGCCCGGGCCACACTGCCTGCGTGAGCAGCGCGTATGGCTACCTCGCTGAACGGCTGCGGCTGGCATGTGGTGTTCAGATGCTGACAGTCCTTTCTTTCTACATTAAGTTGCCTTTCATTGTATATGTCATTTACCAGTACTCTATTCATTTATGGAGCAGTTGTCATTTAAATTGAGTTTTTTTTCAGAATAAAAGCCTTGAGTTTACAAATGAAGGGATTCTGTCCACAGAAAAGTGCTTTTATTTTGAAATGGAAACAGGAAGTGTTGTGTTTTGTTATATGTCTTTGACATATTATACAGATTTAGACACTGGAACTGTCGTAATGATTCTAGTATGATGTTAATATACTGTCAAAAGATCATTTTCATGGATAACATGAATGTTGTTGAATATGTATTAGTCGACAACACTAAATGAATACACTTCTTTTATCTTTGTGACAGTCTGGACAAACCTTTTATTATGTTTATACTCACTTACAGTGTCAGAGATCAATGGCTACTCCTGTACCAGCTCAGCTCATGTGAGTATGTCCTTTTGATTGTTCCTCCATTTCAAAAGTTATGGTTATATATTAGGTGACCACCGTCTTTCCAAAGACCCTCACTCACAACTTGCTCAACATGTAAACAGCAGGGGAGGAGGAGATGTTTACAGTGACTTGATGTGGACCAGACACTACACGTAAAAGAGAGGTGAAAACGTGTTTTAGCTTAATCTTATTCAAATACAGTCTGGATATGTTAAAGGTGGGTGTGGGGGTTAGGGTGGGGAAATCCACTACAATGGTAAGTACCAATTTCCCTTTTGTTGAGTGGTCTCATATTTCCAATGGGTATTTCAGTAGAGAATCAGTGAAATGATAACTTGTTTAATTGTTGCTGTTTGTTTAATGTGAACACTCAACTAGGACATGTTGTAGCTGGGTTTGCAGAGCCTCTCCGAACAGCTGTGATAGAAGTTCAAAATGCCCATATGGAGAACTGATCATTGAACATGCACAGAGTTGAGTTGACAGCTGTTGAGTTTAGTCACTTTAACTAAAGTATGACAACAGTAACTTCATCTCAAACAAAGCTGAGTTAATAGTCATTGATGCTCACAATGTTAATCTGTCAGAATCTATACAAATGATATTACATTCATAGTTCTGCCAAAAGGCTGTAGCAGGTGGAGCATTTGGGAACCAGCTTTGTGTAAAGATGTCTGTTAAAAATTTAGGCTAACAACGACTAAAACTATAGTCTATAGCAAGGGTTCTCAATGGAGGCGGAGCGCCACCCCAGCGCTGGAAGCAATATTTTTGAAAGGGGGGTGTTCATGTGTTTTTGGGGGGCGTTTGCTTAATAGGCTCTGCTATGTTGTTAAATCTGAGATTTGAAAAAAAAGAGCGAGGCAAAGTCCTTGTATGTGTAAATTTACTTGGCAATAAACCAAATTCTGAATTGATTCTGACCAGTGTTCAAGCAACTTTGTGCATTTTTAGACTTTTATTTGAGTGATAAAGTGTTGCTTAAAAAAACCAGTGCCGCCCCCCTCAGCCACAACTGCTCGAAAGCATGAATATTTTTCCAAGGATACACAATGAACGCTGTGTTATTGACGTGGTTACAGATTTACAATAGGGGTGTTCCACTGACGGGCGTGGCGCTCCCCTCGGGACCCTTTCACAGAGCATTTGGACCTAAACAAACAGTTAGGAGTCATATTTATAAGTGTTCACGTATTTTATTTTATAACAAGAATTAGAATTGTTTTCAAATTGTTAAAACTAATCGGAATTAATGTTAAAATACTACCGCTCTGGTCGGGACTTGGACCAGCAGCAGACGAGCTGCACTCTGGCTGCTCGTAGCAGCAGAGCTAACACCAGCAGAGCTAACATTTGCATCACTGCTGCTGATTCAGGCTTTGTGCATTTAAAAACGTGGATATTTTCGCTTGAGTTTCAGAACGTTGGGATCGACGTCGCTCCATTTATAATAATGTGTTGGATTTTTTACTTTTTTGCACTTTGTAGTTCTCTCCTCTCTTTTCCTCTGTCTGACTGGAAGTGTGTGCGTGTGTCGGGAGCGGAGCCCCGCCCTTCGCGAAACAGAGCAGAGCAGAGGAGAGAATGTGAATGCGCAAAGCAGCAACGCAGTAGACACTGAAACGTGCTTATAATAAATAAATAACATAAGCGTTTAATTTATTTAATACAAGAGCACCTGTTCAATGTGAAAAGTGATTTGGTGCTATATATTAGGAGGGTGTGGGGGGGTGCGGTGCCTCAGACTTGTTCCTTTGTGCTCGTTTTCCGTTGGAACACTTAAGAGTGCAAATTGTTTCACAGTTCTGAGGCTGCTGTGTTCAACACCAATTAAAGTTTGAATGTCTGACCTGTTTCTGATTGGCTGCAGTCTATGACACCGATTAGAGTTTGAATCTCAAACTTCTTGCATTCACTCATGAATAAAATGTCTTTGTTTGCTCCCTGGGTACATGGTGTATTAGGGAAATTGAAGGTAAAAACAACAAGAAATTATTTTAATATTTATTATTATTTAGAAATGTTATTATGTAACTTCAATCTCAGAGAATTTTAGTTTTTATAATAACATAATATAGCAGCCTAATAAGAAAGAAAAATAATATAATAATTTAAATACTAAATTAATATAATCAATATGTAATATAAATAATAATCATAATAATCATAATAATACAAACAGAATAATAATCAACATTAAAATACAATCAGGCTACTTTTTACTTGATGGGGGGCGGTAAGGGACCTGGATAATGGATAGGGGGGCGTTGGCCCAGAAATGGTTGAGAACCACTGATCTATAGTGTTTTTCTCTTCGCTTTTTATATATAGTATCATACACTATGAAAAAACCCTTTTTGTAATCCCACAGTCACCATTGTGGAAGTAAAAGGAAACATGTGTGATAATCAGGCTCTGTTGAATGCTGAGCATCCCCTCTGACACATACACACACACACACACACACATACACACACACACACTGCTGTCAGAGTCCTTCAGCGGAAACAGCTTTTCCTCAAGAGCTGCCTTCCAAAACCACTTGACAAGAACAGAAATTGGCAATTCATTCGTTTACTTGTTCATTTTTCCCCTGCTCGTTTTTTATTGATCGCAATCACTTGTTCCCTGCACATGTTCAAATTGCAGAGCGGGTTTTTGTCTTTCTTTCTCCTCTAACTGCGAGAAGAATAGCCTAATCAAGGCAAATTGGTGCTAATCCTCTCACTCTTTAATGGGAGAGTTAGAGAGAGAAACAGAAAGAACAATTTCAACAAAAATGAACAGGATAGGCAGCGAAGATTTTTGAGGAGGCAATAACTGAGAGGCAGATAGACAATGCCAAGCAGTGATCCAGTGAGAAACACAAGAGACACAGATGGAGAGACAGTGAGAGGGTTTGAGTGCCTACCAACTTGTTGAGTGGTCTAGCAGTTGAATGGCACTGGTCTGCTGCCAAGTCGTGTCATTCCCTTCTGTGCTTCTGAAACTAAGGACAGAAAGACAAGGAAATGTATGCAATCAGAAACATTAACTCACCAGGCCACGATGCAAGCATGGAGTGTTAATCACCTTCCTGTATGCTCGTCTGTGTGCTTTCAGCAGCAAATTGTTACTTTCATGCATTCACACGGCAACATGTCACGTGAACCAAATCATATTCCCAAAAGCTATACGATTTTTAAGGAAACACACTGCATGGTGTCGTCTGGACCAGTCAGTGCGGTACACCTGACACATGACAGAGGTTTACGCTCGACCACAACTGATCCAAAATCCCATGCATGCCCAAACATCCACTCAGTTTTCAGTGAATTATAACAAAGTGATATACTCCTGCCTTAGCTACATCTGTTTCATAAACAACTTAGCATAACTGCTTTTTAAGCGTTTAAACATACAGTAGGCCATACAAGCGTTAGTAAAGGACAACTCTATGGTCTTTTTTTTCCTCCACTGGGAAACTGGTTCTCTGTTGGAACCATATCCAACTTATGTGAATCCACGCTGACCGGCCAACTTCCAGCAACCGCTTTTCAAGCATTTTGATTGAAAGATGTATCAGAGGAACAGTATTTTGTAATTGTAATGGAGGAAGACACGTTCCTGTAATGAACACAAAGATACAGTGGAGCAGGATTATGGCTATTATAATATAATTCTCAACACTAACAACAACAGTCATACAAACAGGGAGTTGTGGGTTTAATGAATAGTGTTTAAAGAGTTGGTGCACACAGTAAGCACTGTTCAGTGGAAACTGCAGAATACATTACATTACATTACAGGTCATTTAGCAGACGCTCTTATCCAGAGCGACTTACAGTGAACTAACCACAGGGACAGTCTCCCTGGAGCAGCTCAGTGTTAAGTACCTTGCTCAGGGGCACAATGGTGGCAACCTGGTATTCAACTCACAACCTCCTGGTGTTGTATTTGGAAGCTGTACCACTAGACCACAAGGGCATCACCACCCTTTTGCAGGAGCAGTATTGTAGCATTGACACATTTGGAACAATAATTTAGTTCACAAGAAAAATAAATACATATTAAAGAGAACACATGACCCTCCTGGAGTCATTGAGAAAATTGCTTCCTCAAGTCATGGCCTGTGTGTTTTGAAAACTCTTTGAACCAATTTTCTTTCTCCCATTTCCTATGATGAAGTGATCAAAGAATACTTTTTGTGCACTGATCTATTTGTTTCAACACTTAAACAATCACTTCTGATGAAAACAAATGTCAAGAAGAAAAATGGGAGCAGGACGAGGACATGTGAATACCTAAATGAGCAAAGGAAGCTGAAACGTGCCCTGAAAAAACTATACCTGCAATATGAGGTGGTCTGTGTCCAGTTTCCTCTAATAAGTTAACTCATAAATGTGCATAAATATTTGATTCTTTCATGAATTTCTATGGTGTCTGAGTCTGATAGCTCTTGTCTACGCCAAGGTTAAATACATGAGTAGGTGGAGATTGTGTCCACCTCTAAACTTTGATGAGGCCTAAGACTAACCATGTTTCTCCACAGCAGGGTAGAACGGCCATTTTGACACAAGGATTAGTGTAATGCTGTTCAGACCAACACGAGGAGCAGGGTGTGGCTGACAGAGACTTAGACAACATCTGAGTGAGGGACATAGAGCAACTAATGTTTGTTATAGTGATCAAATTGAAACTCATAGAGGTTAAATGCTTGCATGTAGGAGCACACACACACATACACACACACACACACACACACACACACACACACACACACACACACACACACACACACACACACACACACACACACACACACACCGGGGAGGTCCAACTCTTCAATGTGACATTGAGCTAATCAGATTTGAGGGAGAAAAGTGTTGGATAAACAAATCGCTCGCTCTCTCTTCATCCCAAGCCCCCCTCTCCTCTATATCTCTCCCCCACTCTCTCATTAATCAGTAGAAGAGCTTTTAGAGTGCAGAGAGGGATTCATATTTACTCACTAATGCATGTCAACAGCCAAATCTACTCCATGGTGATGAATAAACAACTATTTACCCCATAACCACTCTTCACATGGAAAAGCCAACTCCTTCACAAAAGCCACAAAGCGTATTAGCAGCAGGGCAGCACCAGCAAAATAAAAGGGAGTGTGAAATCAATGCTGAGCTCACATCTTCTTTAATATGAAACGGACTAGTTATGTACTAAGATTATGAAAAATAAGTTTGTGTCAAGCAGGGATCTAAGAATGCTATAAGACCAGCAGCTATCGATACAAATAACAACTGATCAATAACTTTAGTACCTTTTAGACATTGAAAGATAAAGCTGATGTTATGTTTGAAAAATACCTCAAGTTGTTGTTAATACTCAAGGCTTGCAACACTTGTACATGTACACACATGAAGCTCAGTGTGAGTTAAATGAGGAAGACTACCTTGATGCTTCAATCATTCTCAATTCTCTGTCTCACTCCTCCAGCTGCATCTCATCAGCTCATTATGGGTCATCCATTCTTTTAGTTAACCAACTAGATTTAGCTACAATCATAGTGGCTGTCTTTGTTTTGTCCTAGTGATTGGAGGGTTTCTGGGCCAAGGGTTTCTGTAAGGGTACACAGAAGTCACGGCTCACTTCATAACCCCGTTTAGAAGTCACGGATTGGTGCACGTTGGGTACAGTGGTAAAAACCCAAATGCAAAGGATATGTTTCTTTTCAGCAGACAGTAGTGCAAGTGTCAAAGACAGAACAACATTTAAAGCCCTTCTGTATTACACAACGAACAGTGAACAAACACACACCAAATGGTAACAGGTCACAATAGGTTATAAAACTGTAAAGCTTCTCTTTTGCTTATATGCTTATAAAATATGTGCATTAGGAAATTAGTTTCACCTTTGCGATACTTAAACATTCAAAGCACCCACACATTCATGTGTTGCACTGTATTAAGCAGTACCATCTAAACTGAAGCACTGTTGTAGCTGACTGGCAACGCGCTGGAACTTCTCGCTCCGCCATTTCATTGGCTTGTGCAAACATCGGCATTTGTTGCTAATGGCTCAAACGTACCGTTCACACTTGTGAATTTTGCTTCAGCATTTCATGAATCAATTTACATACCGTGCATTCTGCGTGCAGCAGAGTGCACCGGACCGTGACCCGCGTACCATGAGGGTTTGGCACAAATACACAAACCGCTACAGTCCTATCTGTGACCAAGATCATTTCATATAAGGAAATGCAATCAGTGTGATCAATGATAGAATATTAACTGAAGCATTTGAACTCCTCTATGAGTGTATTTAAACTGCATCGTCTTGTCTCCTGGCAGTCAGGGACAAAAGACAAAAACACCTCAGAAAATCACAGTCATAATCTGTGTGTTCAACTTTGCAAACCATGCTTGAAGAATAAACAGTCATTCATCTGCATATTAGTTGATGCATATGTTGATGCAGCTGTGAGAAAACTGAGAATACTTTTTTGATGTAATTATTTTGCAAACCACTGCTGCTCTCCAACAGTGTTAATCTCATGGTGAGGAAACAAAAGGGCTTTTGAGCTCCCTCTTACGTACTAGACATATCATGCATGTATCCTTAACAGACCTATCATGATGGGACAGAGCTAATATTAAACGCTCCAACGGATAGATGAAGACAGCAATGTTGCAGATTCCATGTCTGAAGGGGGCTACAGAGACTTTCCCAGCATGCACTGTGGCACATTGCAAGAAAACACTGACAGGTTTCCAGTTTTTCTCAGGACTCACACACACACGAGCAAACACGTTCACATTTACACCTACTGTGTTTCCAGTTCCCCATTACTGTCTTTGGTCTGTTACACATCTAATGTTAAATCCAATCACAGTACGTCACACAAGCACACACACATAGAGTGCAATGTGTTTGGGCTCATATGGATCAAGCCATTCACAGAACAATCCAACAACCATTTTTAAAACTGATTAATCAAGTTTTAAGGTTAATTCATTGTCATTGGACAACACAGGGTTTCACAACTAAATGCATCTGTAATCCCTTTATGCTACACAAGAAAAGAACAAAATATATTTTGATAGTTTTTTGTAAATTGAGTATCTTTAGTTTTGGACATTAGAAAACTTGTTTACATCTATGCTTACTCAAAGACTTTTTTACTCATATTCATTCAATATTACAAAAAAGAGATTTGTTATTGATGAAAATGACAGTGAAGATGAGGTCCAAATAGCATTTGGTTGGCAGTGTTGCAGCGATAATGAGACACATGTCACCCTGTCACCTCTCCACCTCTTTAACATATGACACCTGCATCACCTTACAGCTCGCCCACACTGCAGCCAAAATAAAAGTCCATCTGCCACATAGTATTACTCAACTATCTAACAGCATGTCAGTGCTTTCCAGTCGACATACAGATTATATAGTTCCAATATAGAAAATGGTCTCATTCTGTGAGTTTTATGAATTTATGCTCCATTCTACAAGTGTTCAGACACAACTTATTGATATTAAAGTGTCTAAATATACAACCAGAACAACAAACAACAAAGAAATGTGAGTATATCCAAGTCAATTATTCATACGTTTATGTGCATATATGTACTCTGTCAGTAAATCCATTCATCTGTTTATCTGTGTTCTGTATCGCTCTTAGCTAGAGGCTTGTTCACTCTGCCAAGGAAGCAGGATAACATTCTGCTCGTAGGAGGGTTGGCTGAGCCGCGCTGTTCCTTTTCCATATTTATGACTGAGAGGTGTGCAAGGAATTGCTTCCACACCCCCTCCCACTTTATGTCTTCTTCTTCATCTTCCAACTATCTCTCTATCCATCTGTCCATCATTTCATAGTACCTGCTGATCTGTGGGTATTTCTTCTATGCTGAAATTGAGTTGTTTTAGTTCGTATCTACAATCTAGTGGGACATTTTCCCTTCTGTGTCCATTACATCATTGTGTCTTTATCTCTGGGTGATGCTAAGTAATTTCTCATTTCTGAGACTTTTGTAGGAGCCCATTGTTTATTGCTTGTGTCTTCTTCTTTTTAGCTGGACCTGCAGCAAAGCGGTAGCAGCGAGCCCTGACAGTCAGTGAGTGATGAAATAACAACATTTGGGCACAATTTAACACATTGACCATACACAAGTCCAGCCATGTACTAAGTACAATGACATAACATATGGCATAGTAGAAGATAATAACAAGCACATCCTCTACAGTAAACCCATAAACTTGACAAAGGGTAAGCCTTATATAAAATGGACCATGCTTCATTGTAATCCTTCTTCTTAACCACAACCAAAATCTTCCCCAAGCCTTAACCAAGTAGTTTTAGTTGCCTAACGTTAATCAGAACGTTACCATAGAGGTGGCAAACACATATATCATATACATTGTTTTTGGAAAGGTCACATAGGTTGCTCTCAACACAGTATGGGTATGTTTAAATATTGTTAAAATATTGCAGCTAGGCTTGGGCGGTATGATGGTATCGCAGTATACCAGGGTATTTAAAAATCCAGACGGTATGATTTACAATACCATCATAAAATACAGATGTTTATTTCTCTATGATGCTGTATTGATTTACATGTAAAATCTGTATTGATTTGCTGAGTGTTTTATTGTAGCCCACTGATGTGTATGTACCGGAGCAAGCGATAGCGAGAGAGAGAGAGAGATAGGGAGAGAGTGTGACGTTGAGCATGAAGGCAGCTGTAATGTTCTATCTGTGAACGTAGCAGTGCAGTGTGTGTACACTTTATTTGTCGTAAATGTACAACTCCTCAACACCAAAGCCAAGCTCCCGTATTTTGATTGCCACCTGCTAATTAAAGTGAAGGTTAGCCATGACGTTAGTGGTCATTTTGGCACAGGCTCACTTAAGGTGAACTGATCTTTAAGGTGGACCAGCTATTCCTGTGTGATGACAAGCCGCTCTTCTGAGTTTTGCACCCCTGGTCCGCCATCTACCGTCATCTACCATATACCGCAGTGAAATGTCTGGTGAAAGGTGTAGAAATATACCCAAGCCTAATTATAGCACTAAATACATTTTGGGGAGCATTTATTCCATAGAGTAGGCATAATTCTCTGTAATTGATTTTGCGTTTTTGCCTGATAAAATAATGATATATTCACTATGTTGTATCTTAAATGTGATAGGGACATTAAGATGCACTGTATATGAATATGGGATACTTTATATGCATAAAAACATAGTTATTAAAAAGTTCTCTCCTGATTGGCTTGAGGGTTAATGACCAATCAAAAGAGAAGGAAAAGAAACAAGAACACACCCTGCACATAATCAAAGATATGAAAAGCAAAACACACTGTTAACATAATGAGATGGTAAGCTGAAACACATCATCTTCTCAATTAAATACAACAGGCAAACAGTACAGTTATAATGATGACTTTTAACCCTTTGATGCCTTTGCTTCATTCAGACTCACACAGTATATACAATTCCAACAGCTCTAAGAAAATGCTCAATAATGCAACAAGTCTGGGCAGAAGTGGGACTGCACCAGCTGCACTGGAAGCTACAGAATTTCAATAGAAAAAATAGGCCTATAATGTGGACATGTGAGATGCGTATGAAAACACAAGATCAGGTAGGGGTGGTGTACTCACACAAACAATAATGGGCTTTAAGTCCATTCAACCGGAACACAGACAGTGTACAAATGGAGGGCCAAGCAACCAGTGTCAGCTGAGTGTAGACTGCAGACCAGAACATATCATAATTAAAATCAGATGAATTATGTAGAGATATAAATGAGTAAGCAGGAAAATTAGCTGTAGGTCCAGGAAAGCCATAAAAGGTTCCCTGTGAAGTCTTTGACCACTAATGCTATGGAGCAATGTGTCCCCATTTAGTTTGTACTCAAAATACAATATTATAAAAATGCAAATGCTTAATAAGGAGCGAAACTGCATCCAAAACACTGCTATATGTATGTATATATGGATTTTGGTCTGTAACATTTAATGCAAACATAAACTGTACTTACCAGGAACAAATAACAGGGCTTCACCAAACTCTGATGAGTTATAGTTGCATAGCAGATATTGAAGAGTTAAACGTGGGCCATGTATGACATTTGCTTGTTGGAGATTATTGGCAAATTGTAACTTTTACTCTGGATGATGTACATGGAGAGATGATTCAGACAATTGTGTAGGTAAAAGCATCTCAGTGCTTTTCTGACTGAGAAGACGTACACCGGGAGATGTCTTTAACATGTTGACAATGTCGAGTCACACTGAGTCTCATCTACTGCAGCGCTACTTTGATTTCAGAATCATTTTTCAGTTATCTATAAAATCAGTTCAAGTGTTAGTCTCTTAGAATCACGGAGCAATAACTTCTTTTAAGAATCTTCTCTTCTGAGGATGATGCACTGAAGCAGCCTGGATGAGCAACATCTGCTTGATGCTGTCGGTCAGGGGACCGTCAGCGTCTACATCTTCTGAGTGATACTGTGCTCTGAATCAATCCTTTTTTACAGTGAAAGTTCCAGACACCACTTGATGCGTGCTGTTAGCTGCTGGAAAGAATGAAGCCTAGTGAACTGTGATGGTGGGTACAGTGAACTGATAACATTACATTTACAGGTCCACAACTAGTAAGAGCAAAATAAAGGGTACACTTTCAGATTGACACTTTCATTTTTCTAATACAGTACCAATATTTAGTAGTAATAGTGTTAGAATAACTTAATAGACCCTTGGACTAATTATTGGTTGGCCAATACACTCCACTGTTTAGAAAGGCTGCGGGCCTTTTTCAATAAAGGGAATCACAGCCTGTGGCATCATTCAGCCCCTCCTCGGCCCTCCTCTCTCTGCTGCTATGTGAAGACACCTTGAGTGTTGTCCTGTCTGACAAAGTGTATTGTTACATCTCTCTGCCCTGACAACCTGAAGTAAGCTTGAATCATCTCATAACTTTTCTCTGAGGGATGTAGAAACTGAAGGACAAACATGGCAAATTACATATTACAGTATGCAACACACACACACACACACACACACACACACACACACACACACTGACAGAGATAAGTAGTGAACAACGAGGCAGGACTTGGGTTTAAACTTGAACAAATCTCTAACAGATTAAAATGTTTAATGCCGTTATAGAGACTGCGACAGACACAATAAATGGAACTAAAAACCGAAAGTAGTATAAGAAAAAAAGCATAAAAGATCCCTAAAATAAAAAGGGATGCTGCAGTTATTATAAAGTGAAACTGTGATTGCTTGAACATTTACTGTATGTATCAATATTGTGATGTTGTAGAAAGTGTATTGACTGCAGTGTTTGTCTAACTGCTGCTTGAGTTTAATTACATTTCTTTCTTCCTGTTTTTCATTTAGTTTAGTTGCCTTGGTTACCATGTTCACTTAGTTCTGACACCAACATACATACACACACCCACAGGCAGTATACAGTATATGCATATAGAAGTACTTCACACACACATCCTCCCAAATCCACTCACCAACTCACATACACTCCACCTCTGGGAGAGAGGTGACTGTGTAATAGCTTCAAAGCAACAGCTGTGGATGACCTCACATGACCCCTGAGGTTGTCATGGCAGTGTCAGCCTTGTTCCCACAACAACACCATGCTGTTCCATTACTGGGCGACATCATTTATTTATGAAACCTTCACTTTACAGGCTTACTGCGTGTGGTAGAGAGTTTTTGTCTCTCAACATGACAGCAAGAATGTGGACATTTTTGTTTGTGCATACTTGTACGTGTGTGTGTGTGTGTCTGTGTTTGATGCACAAAGACTGTGTATCTGCATGGAAGGGCTTGCAGCCATTTAAAAAGCTGCAACCAGGCTGAGATTCCTGTGGGATGGATTCATAGAGAGGTCGGTAGATAGATATGGAGAGAGGCAGGCAAGTAGTGGAATGAAGCTATTTCTGTCTTTGTAATTTATACACTTGGAGCCTCAGCCTGATGGGGACAGCTTACTCCGTGCAAGAACATTAACGTTGAGAAGTTAGGACTTAAACAAGTAATCAATGCTGGAATCTTTGTAAGTACGAATTCATGTGAGTCAAGCTGGTTGTTCAGCTTTGATAATGACAGATATTTCGATAGAGAGACATTTACTGTACAATACTGGTTGTCAAAGGAAAGTCTTACATGTGGATGACCATTCCACACTAACAATCATATAGCTCTGGGACAAACAGAATTGAAACATTTTGACCAGAAGAGGTGGATAAGTTACACTGGTTCTGTCATAGCACATTACAGTAGATGTCATGACGATATATTCAGAGCAGGACATCATCTTTAGCATTACACTAATAGCATTATTAGGACACTTTGATAACTAATTGCTGATCTTAATATTAAACAGACTAATTATAATTATTTATTTTTGCAGCTTTGGTTTTACTTCAGCCTTAATTCCCTTAAAGTAGAGGACTTCCCCATTAGATAAGTGCTGATTAATATTAAAGCAATTAAATATCATGCAGAACAAAATGTGACCTGGCCTACCTGAGATATTATATAGTGTGCATGATAACCTTGTGTGTCTGCTCCCTGTCACTATCTTAGCCGCCTGAAGTCTGAAGGAAAGCATCTGGTTTCAGCATCTGGACACACGCACACACAGATTGGAAGTGTGTTGATAGAGTCAGTGAGCGGACACCAAGAAGGTTATCTGTGATCAGAGCCTACAGTAATGGCACACACACACACACACACACACACACACACACACACACACACACACACACACACACACACACACACACACACACACACACACACACACACACACACACGTCTCACTTTGTTTCTGTCACAAGAGTAGTCTATGTGATGATACACACTGTGTCCCTTAAATGGTTACTGCTTTTTACAGAGAAGCTCTTTGGCTTAGTCACAACTTATTGTTCATGGGAGATTTGGTTCATTTATGTGGAATGTTTCCGATTATATTAAAATGGAAGTGAAGCTTTTGATGATACATGGGTCTGATATTGAGCTTTCATTAAAAACAAATCTGGTACATACTCACAAGATGATAAAACTAAATGTTTGGGACTACATAACCTCATTCTCTCAATCCTCACATGTTTGGTTTCGTCCATGTGAAGTGCAATACGACATAACAAAGGTGAGAACTGTGTGAAAGCTGTCCGTCATCAATTATAAAGAACTGTGTACAGTTTGTGTGTGTGTCAGGCCAAGTGTTGCAGAACAAGTCTTAGCTTGGCATTGACGAGGAAACACTCCAACACATGACAACAGTCAGGCGATATTGTTTCGTTCACCTCCAGTCATCATGTCCAGTGCACAGGTTGAGCTCATCAGAAGTCCCCTCCTCATCAAAACCACATCTTCAGCATTCTCTTCATCCATGTGAACCACAATTTGAGTATTCAAAGGTTTATTTATCAACTACACAAACAATATGAATTGAAATGGTATGTTTTAACATGATTGCTTTCTTGTTTTAATGTGTAAAAGAGGCTAGCATAGCCTAGGGCAGAGGTCGGGAACCTATGGCTCTTTCAATGACGCCATATGGCGCACGGACCTCGGATAAATGTTACAGCTCCTCAAGACCCAAACCTAGCTCCCATGTCTTGCTTGCCTTCTGCTGATTTAAGTCAGCAACATCCCAGGCACACTTAAGGTGGACTGACCTTTAAGGTGGACCAGCTATTCACGTTTTAGTGGCAAGAGACTCACCAGCTTTGATCAGCAACCAAACCTCTAACAACAGGTCTAATTTGACTCTTTATAGTAAAGAGAATAGTTTTTCATTTAAAGAAACAAAACAAATAATAATATTATAATGAAGTAGGTACACTGGCTCAAAATGTATTACAATGGCTATGAGAAGGAATGTGCAAATATTAAAAATGTATATTAATTAGAATAAATGTATTTACATTAACTCACGTGAAGGGGCCACCACTGTTTAACAAAAGGAAAGTAATAGCTGGTTAATGTAGTCTTATACAAGTACTCTCATAAAATATACTAGACTGTCAATTTGGATAGTCTAGTATATTTTATATGTATAATCCCCCTTGTAAAGCCAACCAGCATGTGTATTCCAAAAAGTGTTACTAAAACATAACTAACATAATTAAAATAAATGTAAAACACAATATCTAATCAAATATTAAGATATCATATATTTGACATATATATATATACAGTATATGCATTTGACTGAGAGATAGTGTGTGTGTGTGTGTGTGTGTGTGTGTGTGTGTGTGTGTGTGTGTGTGTGTGCGTGTGTGTGTGTGTGTGTGTGTGTGTGTGTGTGTGTGTGTGTGTGTGTGTGTGAGGGATACAAACACAAAATGGCCACATAGCCTACAGAACAATATGGCGAACAACTACAAATATGGCTTTGTGGATCCTGTTGCTCTTTTAAAATTAGCAAGCAGACTTTGTCGTATTAGCTGGTGCTAACTTATTTACACTAGCAGGCTCTCGCAGTGCTGCTTTGCTGAGAAAAGAGTCTGTTGTCCATACAGGCCGCAGGGTGCTCAGAGCTAAGCAGGCCTTGCTGCTTGGCAGCTGTTGCTTCTGTTGAGGAGAAAAGAGAGAAGTTGCTGCTGCTTATTGCGAAGAAAAGAAGAGTGTGAACTCTTTTTATCATGGCGAATTTTCACACCTAGGTGTAAAAAATAGATAGTGTCAGATAGATCAGTGATTGTCAGGACCTTCCAGAACCTTCCAGACATATATGACAGCAGCCTGAGCCCAAGCCAACATCCCCTCTATCTTTCAGCAGTGAAGACCTTCAGACCTTCAGACCACCCTTCCTGAACACATACCGGACCTCTTTGAAATGATTTATGTTTTAATGTACAGTATGTAGCAAACATTATGCATGTCTACCATATCCTCCACAGTATGTCCCTCACAGCAGTACCACACAACTTCCCTGCTCATTGCTTGCCGTGTGAGCTCTCAGCACTCCATTGTATATGAATACAAATGTATTTGTTTCGTGTTTTTGTAGTCTGAACCCAGCAATAAACAATAGAGAGGGTAAAGACAAAGACACGTAGAGGGAGAAGTGGAAGTATTTGAAGCTTTATACATGACCTTGCACCTCTTTTAGCATAATCTAATTGAGTAGAATTTGTTGAAGCTTTGTACTTATGTCCTGTGCTTTCAGAAAGGCAAACATTAAAGCAGGCTTTAGTTTTGCTGTTTAACCAAGATGATATTCAGTTAATGTATCCTTTTTTTTGTTCATTAGGAGAATCATAAGATTACTTTAGACAACATCACTACGCTGCAGAGGGACATGTTGGCTGTGGGCTGTCCTTGACTAAATGCATCTTAGAAACACAATTTTATTTATACCTATCTGTTGGTTTAATCGAAACATCAGTCAAATTGTTTCTCCAGTCTTATGGTCAAGGTTGAGTTAAGATATTGAAGGAGGAAGAAAACGTAGACTGAAAGCCTGAGAAAGAAAGACACAATCAAAGATGAGAAGATTGAAAATGTTAATCTCTAACGACAAATTATAACCCTGACAGCGTGCGAGTCAGAACACTGCTTTGAAGTTCTAAGTGATTAGGAATTGCCGTTAGATATGACAGGGCCTGAGACTAATTAGTTTACAGTAACACACAATTCAATTGAAGTATTTGTCCTGCCATGTAAATAAACAAATGAGTCATTTTTAATACTCAACATATTAAATGATGCCTTCACCGTCATACAGAAGGATTTCAACTAGTGTAAACATGTACTATATGAATAAGGACATTTTATGAAGTACTACAATAAGGCAAAGACATGTGAGGACTTGTTCTACCTTTGCAACTGTATACTCACTATACACATGACTGAGGCATTCTACAGTGGTTTGTATGTGTGTAATGTTATTGTGTATACGTATGGATGTGCAGCTGAATAGGTGTGTATCTGTGTGTGTGTCCCCCTCCCTGCAGGAAACTGTAGGGACCAATGACAGGCCCTTGTGGAGCAATTTGAGCATATGAAGATGTACTAGAGCAGCAGAGGAGTGTGTAAACTGTTCCGCTGAATAGGGAAAAATCTAAATATCTGCAGTGGCTCTGTGATTAATTTATTACGGCTTGGGACCCAAAGTGTTGGCGTCTTGCTTTTGGTAGGTTACAACCTGACAAGCTCATTAATATGGTTCAATGAGCATCAGGTCCCAGGATGCAGCTCAAAGCATCTAGCTGAAACAGAATTATATTTTTCATTTATAATATGCGTTGATGTCATTGGAACAACCAATTGAGGCATAATAATAAGCTACGCCTTCCTATCACTATAACTCTGTTTGGTCCTGTGAAAGGTTCAGGGCAAGGTGAAGGGCATAGGGAAACATATGTTGTGAGTTTATAGTACATGTCACTTTACAAGCTAAATGAGATCTCCCACTATATGGGCACTCTCCTTCCCAGAGGTAGCACACTCAAATCTGTATACAGTAGTGGACAATAAGGATGAGCTATCAGCTTTTGATGGACCATTTATAGAAGACCATCTGCATCCACTTTTCCTGAGCACCTGAAAATGTCTATTGACAGACTAAATTGATTTTGTGAAGTGAGCATACATCTTTCAGGAAAGCATCCTGAATGATAGCCTAACTGCTGAATTCCTGCCAGGATTTGGTAGCACAGTCATGACATTCTCATATTGAGTAAAATATTTATATATAAAAAACAATTAGCAGAGTCTAAATTAAACCCTAACTGTATTCAGACAACAGGAGTTTTGATATCCTTATTTTAAAATCGGTTTGCATTCCGCACATAACGAGAAACTTTACAGATGCTGATCTCTCTAATCTCAAACATGCACACGCTGCAAGATTAGAAAATAATGGCGCATCACACACTACAGGATTGTGCGCTGCACAATGGTAGGGGAAACACTGATATATATATTATTATTTTTTACTGTGCAATCTACCCGCACTGCACTGCATCGACCTATTGGGCACCCAACAATGACAGAAGCCCACATAGCAGAGGCCTGTTTTCAGATATTTGTATTATATATTCACATTTTTCTTTTAAATTGTTAACATTCTAAAATGACACTTAAAGCACAACTATTGAAACTGACACTCATTCCAGATCTGCACAACTATCAGCACATCCTCACACTTTCTGCAAAACACTAAACACCTTCTCTACATTAACACATGTTAATGACTCACACGTAAAGAGTATGGTCTCTAGACAATCTCTTTATGACAAGTGTTTTGAGATAACTTCTGTTATGATTTGGCGCTATATACTGTATATAAAATTGACTTGCCTTTCCATGCCATTCAAAATATGTTCCGAAAGACCATATAAGGATACATCGCCGCCAGGTGTACTTAGGTGCTTAATGTCATCTTAAATCTTTTATCTCTTAAATAACTGTAAAAATAGTACTACTTCTTCTTTCAACTCAAAGTTGAAAATATTCCATGTCAAATGAAACATCACAAGAGGAGGAGGTGAAAAGGAGGGGTTTAGGTTAAGGGAGAACTTTCTATTGTTTAGTATATGTTAAAAACTGAAGAATAATTACAACTAATTCTAACATAAACCGTTTTTTAAATGTTGCTTGTGGTACTTACATGGTCAATTAACCCTAACCCTTAATAGACCAATTGCAACAAATTGGCATAATATTCAAGTCACAAGTCCCAGTTTTAAAACATCTGCGAACAGTATAATACCAACATGATTTGCCATGCCACTGACCTGATCAATTGGAGCCAGGACAGGCACAAGAGCAAGACAATGGACGAGTGTCCAACAACAATGTCATTGTGCCTGTGTTTGCACGGGGACTCTAATGCAGCACAGCATGTGCATTCACAACAAGGTTGAAGGTCTTTGTGTTCTTCTGCGTGAGTGATAGATGGATGGAACTAAAGTAACATATTGTGTTAAGTTAATTTCCGCCGCTGGCTGGGGAGGAATGAAGCAAAAGACCTTTGTAACCGTGTGTGGAGAAACACACACAGTGTCACTAGTGCCACCTCACCACCACCTTTTCACTTCAATATTAAAACAAGCTTCCACAGAATCCACCTGAATCCAAAACCAAACATAAATAAATGTAGCGACAAATGTGATAAGAAGCAAAACAAGCAAACACATAAACTTGAAGAGAATCTGACGGAAGGAGAACAGAAGACATTTTTCACAAAAGTGTGTGTGTGTGTGTGAAAATGAATGGTACAGCTATGAGGTGATATGCAAACATCTGTGTTTTGCACTTCTGATACCTGTCAGAATCAAATTCAGCCATCGATGCAGCCACCGCTAAACACACACACACACACACACACATACACACACACACACACACACACACACACAAACACACACACACTCATTCTGTCATTTAACATAGTGTACAGCTCTCTCACTCTCAAACCAACCAAACACATCATTATGTAGTCAAAGTCATCTAAGAGCAACCAAACAATTACACATGGTAATTATTAATGTGTTATCATTCAATTACACACACACACACACACACACACACACACACACACACACACACACACACACACACACACACACACACACACACACACACACAGAGACACATGTGCAAACACACAGTCTCACACACACACACACACACGCACACACACACATATGGTTTTTCCATTATAGACATTCACAAGTAGTGAAAACAAAAACAAAACTAAGCTAAGCTTCTGGAATGTTTCACTAACTAAGGTAATCAGGAACCATAATCATCAACCATGTCAATACCGTATGATCAATGCACACATGATACCTGTTGAGTTCCCATGGTAACAGCCATCCTACCCATGTTCAGTTAATTGCAATCATATCTTCATTATAATGGAGAAAAAGATAAGAAAATGTTATTTGGTATAAGGGGCTTGTGTAGTTGGATGAACATGCCAAAGTAAAGAAGAGACATGTGTATGAAACAAACCATATAACAACAATAAATAACAGGATGAAGTCACACTATATTTTCATCAAAAGAACACAAGAAGAAAATACGATAAACTAATTATGAGAATAAAAGATTAACTCTCAAAGCAACTCACACAAAAGGCAACTGGGCATCCATACCATTAAAATGTTATGTGTTTTTTTTTAATTGTCTTTACCTGCTGATACCTATTTAGTGTCATAGGTAATTCTCTATTAAAAATATGTACAATGGCAAATTAATTATTTTCCCCTCATCACAATTTAAATTTCTTTATCATTAATGTTGTGGGCTCAACATTGTGACTATGTAACTGGGTCATAAATGTCGTCACCTTCTTAAACTAGTGTCACATTTGAAGTTTTTCAGAAAACAGAAAAAACTGAACCAAACAAAGAATATATGATATTTATTAATCATTTCACACAAAAAGGTTATGACTATATATGACTATTAACATACAAATAACACTGTCTGTCAATTATGTAACATAAGAGGATTACATTACTTAGGCCAATTTAAGAACAGGGCGTTGGGATTTAGGCAACTTTAAACCTGACTTAGGCCTGATTACTTCTGGAGAAAGTGACTTAGGCAGAACAGTGCACTCCTTTTATTCCCACCACTGTGACAGACTATGGGGAAGGGTCCGCCACAAACAGTTTAAAATGCTAGCGGAGCACACAATCTGGATCGTCTTTGATCACACCTTCAAAATGGCGATATTGAAGGTGTGCGAATACCTCGCTACTGAGGTCACCCTCCGACTCTTCCCAAATATAACAGTACCCTCCCTTTGATTTCAAGTCGAAGAGGGTAAAGTTATGGACCTGCAGTTTCGTTTTGTAATACAGGCAGCTGGCTTGGGGTTTTTGGACACAGCAGCACAGCTTGCAAGTCCATTGTCCAAACGGACTTCTCATTGTTTGCAGAATCCTTGTCATGGATTTCTCTTGCCTCGCTTCATCTTTCTGGTTCACATGTGCATCTTATTCGGCCTTACTGATATCCCCATGCTTGAATGAAACACAAACATCACTGAATGAATACAGAATACATTCCTTCATGGAACACGTGTGAAATGTTGTATCCCTATGGCCCTCACTCCAGCAGTTGCAGCTGCCTGTTGATATTCCCGATGTAGTTGGGAGATGGTTGTGCCTGGGTGAAGGAACTTCTTGTCTTTGTAGGTCGCTGTGCTTCTGCAGTAGTGCAAATCAACAGTGGGCAGATCCTTCAACCAGTCCTTAAGGAAATCTGTGACGGCAGTTTCCAGCTTTGCATTATTGCCACTCTTAGGTCCAGATGTATTTGGCGGGTCTGCCGCTTGTTCATCATGGTTCTTTCAGGGAGACCAAGTGTAGAAGAAAAAAGTGTCTTGCACACTTTAAGACTCGTTCCATCCTGAAGTTTCAGTTGGTAGGAAAATGATGAATTGCGCCTGGATCCCTCAGCAACTTTCTTTTGCTTTATGTCAACCTTTGTGACCAGAGTGGTGACATATAACCAATGTTCTTCCCAGGTGTCCATTGACCAAACTATCTAAAATATCCACTGCCTCTGCTCTTCTGTAATGGATCAGCAGTCTCGAGTCGTGACTCGTTGACGGAACTTCAAATTGCAGGGAAGACCGATAGCCTTCGCAGCTATTTCGTTGCCACCTTTGGCCTTGTATGCCATTCCTTTGAGACGTTTCTCCTTGGATTCATTTTGCTTCCATGTTTCTGGGCTGAGGTATTTATGTTGTTTGTTTTTGACCGTATTGTTTTCATCACCATTCTGTTCTGGAGTTGCTGCCAGGCCGTCTTCATTTTCAGGGACAGAGGACTAATCAGAGGATGGTTTATCGTCTGGATCTATGATAACATCATCATCATCATCTGTGTCTTCTTTATGGTACTGACGCATCTGCTTGGTATCTTCAGCAACACTGTCTTCTTCAATGGGAGTGTAAGGTATTATCTGCTCCATCTGAAACAGGGTCTTGGCTGGTACATGCTGCTCCACCTGTTTAACGACGGTCTCATTGTCATTTTCATTGGATGACGCCTGATCGGTGTCGGAATAGTCAAATGCATCTCCTACTAAAAAGGAGTAGGCGTACGGTCACAAATGTGACTTGCTGAAAAACATTTTTGTAATTGCCTTGTGGTCACTTGTATTAATTCATTATAGCTATTTTGATGAATATTCTTTTGCCAAATTTAATTCAAAACTATTATATCTTTCCTAATGAGATGGAAATGTAATGTGGAAAAAAGGAGACGATGAGTGTAGATGAAATATTGTTTGAAGAGACAAAATATTAGGAATTGAAGCCGACAAACTTAAGAGTTACTTTTCCTAGTAGCTAATTACTTTTTATAATTATGCAGTAATTGTAAAGTACTTTTTGAAAGATTAGATTAGTTTTTAGATTAGTCTGTATTGTCCCAGAGGGAAATGTGTTCGTGCTTCATGGAGCTACAGGAGCTGTTGTGTGTCTGTTACCCACTGGGAGGCTTCATAATTAAACTATGACTTGTGAAAGTAAAACACTAAATAACTAGACAACATTTATAGCCTATATTACAGTAAACATTATCATTTACCAATAGGGGGCGAACCCTTAACCATGGAAATATCTGGTAGTTTTTCTTTCTTCTTGAAGCAGCCGCCATCTTGTAAAGCTTGTAAAATGTGACCTAGGCCATTTGTTTATTGCCTGAGTCACACTCTTGAGATCGGCCATTATACTACCAGGGTAGGAACAGCATTATCTTTTCAGTAAGGATCAATTTGACCAGAGGTGGCCAGCATCATGAAGAGATGACTTCGGCCATTAGTTTAAGAAGGTGACAGTGTGCTCTTTGGTTAAAATTTAATGAAATGTTTGATAGTCATTAATGATTTCATTAAATCTTCCACAAATTATAAAAGCATTATGCATCATTTTGTTACATTTAGGTTAACACATGCAAATTGTTCATTTCCATAGCACAAGCAGTTAAAAGCCTGTTCTCTTAGCTTTGCCACTTTGCATATATGCCGTCTGTCTTTTTCTGAATCCCTCCCTTTACCCTCACTCTGCTTATTCTTCCCTCACTCCATCTGTCACTGTAACATTCCTTATTTACCTCTTCCTCTCTCGACATCTCTCTGTTTCCCTGTCTCTCTCTGTTTCAGAGTAAAGAAAGTAAGGATCTGTGACTGTGAACAAACACAGTCAATCATTAGCTGTGTGCTAACACAAGCAACTCTGTAGGGTGTGCAAGTGTGTGTGTTAGTGTGTGTATCCTAAATGATGTGTTAGCCCCTGTTACTCGTGTTTCAGTTCTCTGTGAGAATTATCATCAAAGAGTGAGGGGGTTGTGGCTAGCAGAGAGAACTAGTCATCTTCATTTCTCATTGAGACCATTTAAAGAGGAAACTTGGATATTAGAACAAAAACGACGGGAAATGGGAAAACAGGAGATGGAGGAAAATAATAATTCAGCAGGATGGAGAAGACATAAGAGACAAAAAAGGTAACTTTTGATAGGAAACAAACATATTGAAGAAACAATGGAAGGATCTGTCATTTGGTCTTCACTTTCCTGCATCAAAGACAAAACTTGAAGGAATATGTCGCCTACAGCATATAGTCTGTATGTATATTAACATGTATGTATAGTCTCATCAATGTTTAACCCTAGTCAGTTATACAAAGACATTTTAAATCTGTGACCAAGCCTTACATTCTCAAACAACATCAATTACACATTCAATCAATGCAATTAGTAATGAGCCTCCTAATTACCAACTTAGTTGACAATAACATCAACAATATGCTAAAGAGACCTTGCTAATAACTAGCTGGATTCTCATCCGCAGAGGGCTTTGATTGCTGTAGTCTTGGAGGGCCTTGGCTTTTGTTCTGTGTAATGAATGAACATGTAAATTGTGGAAAAAAATACAATCAAATTCAAGAGTCCCAGTAAGGACACAGACCAACAAATGAACAAATGAGAGCAATTCTGCATCGTATTTAATCTATGCTCTCAGTGTCAAGAGGAAATGTCAAAATGTCGATAATTAAACTGAGAGCATTTCCAGCACGACTGTGTGGATGCAATGATTCGTTGGATAGTAGATATTGTGCAGCGCAGGAAAGATACACACATACACCATAAAAAGGTCATAAGTTAGAAAAATAAGTTGCACATTTCTCATTTATACAAGCAAGGGAAAGTACAAAGATAATCAAACCACCGGTTACAAATAACAAATACAATATATTTGTCAGAGGTAGAACAAATATGGTTTATTAAATTCAACTCATCGTGAATAAACATCAGTAAACCGTAAAAACACCAATCAATATTTTAATTGTCGAGAAAGCAGCAGTTGACTGACTATGCAGATGAATCTTGTCTGTCTGTGCATTCAACCAGTTACTCAAGGAGGTAATACTCACAGCAAAGCATTGGATGAAGATGTAATTATCTCGTTAGAAGTACACAGTGAAGTATACAATAGTTTAAGCATTTTCAAATCTTATTTCAAAATCAACTCATGTGTAGCCTCATGGATAAAGTACATGTCCAACATATTGCATTCTGCGTCATGTCACCTTATGATTATTAAGTTTTTTAACAGGAGTGTATGGTTGAAAAAATGTCATGAAAATTAGTGTCCTGGCACAAGTCGATGCTAATCCTGGACATCACCGTGGCACCCATTAATGCTGACAAATCCCATATTGCATCAACATAGCCATACAACATTTAGAACATGTCAGCTGAATACTGTTCTATATTTGGAAGCACGGAAAGTGTTTTGATATATGCACGTCTGAGTGAGTGAGTTTCACTTCTTACTTTGGGTATGTGAGCGTGTTTGTGCAGGTCTGGATGAGTCTCGGTCCATGAGTGTGTGTGTGTGTGTGTGTGTGTGTGTATGTGTGTGTGTGTGTGTGTGTAGGCAAATATAAAGCATCTAAAAATAGATAGCAATCAATCAAACAGATACATATTCTATGTAAACTTTCAAAAATTCTGTACCACTATCGGTTACAATAAAACAAATATAACATGCAGGGAAAACATTAAATGTGTAAAGACAGTTGCTTTATCTCAACTGGTTTACAAGTGAGATTGTCGCTGCATGTTGTGTACTTAATGAGCAGGTGAAACCACAAACACCTGCACACTTTTTAAAATCAAATAAATGCTTTTTAAAAACCTTTCTATGACCTACGTACCTTATGTTTTTAGCTCTTAATTACAAGTTACAATAGAAATGTGGGAGTGGGTGTGCTTGTGTTTAATGCTTTTTCCCTCTGCCCTGTTACTGTACAGTCCAGCGCACCGCATGCACCAGTTCATAAGTAGTTTGACCAACTTCAGCCGCTCCTCTCCTCCTCTCAGTCAATATGTGTGGCACATTAGCTATTGCAGCTCTTTGGGGTAGATGGTACGGTCCAGACTCTAGCCAAGACCAAAGAGGTATAATAAGATTGTGCTTCTTCTTTAAACACTCTGGGGCTTTCTTAAGATTAGCATCATTGGAAGATGATTAGTTTACTTCGGGATTCTTGTTGCATTCAGGAAAAATAGCAAGAGTAGATTGCGGTCTCGGCAGAACCAGGCCAAACATACAGTACAATAAAAGGACACGGAACAGCGTGTGTGTGCATGAGAGAAATGACTGAGACAGAAAGAGGGCTTTGACTAACACCTAACAACAGGATTCTTCATTTTGTCAACAATATTTCCTGGACATTTTATTGGTCTTTATGGTTCCACAGGAGCCACCATCTTACAGTAAAAGCCACTTGATTGTTTTTTACGCTCCCTCAGGGCCAACCTCAGGGGCCCATGACAGGAAGTGAAGAGAGAGAAAAGTGGATCGGGTGTAACGGTCAACCTTTAGAAATGTGATCAAAATCTGAAATGTTCTCTAAGGAAAGAGTTTAAAGTAAACAAAATAATTACAACCTGGCTGTCTATTTTACGGTTTATGCTGTTGTGTCATAAAGAAAAAGGAAAGACCTCTATTCACCCTCAAAAGTCTCATTAGGTTTTCCATTGTTCTCCTCTTTCTTGCTTAACTTGTCGACAAGTGAGCAACACCAACTGTTAGCAGGGCAGCTCTCTGTCATCCAGTTCAACTCTAAGGCCTTCAGGTGTTTTATGATATCAACCTTAAAGTTTTTTTCTTTACGAAACCCTTAAAGTAACTTGTATGTTAAAGAACATACAAGTAAAGACAATTGTTAATATCAATACCAGGCATGTCATAAATATAAAAGATCTAGAAAGAATGAGGAAATAAAGCTTTATTCAGGCATTTGCCATTAGCTTAAACAATGAGGTAAAAGGCATTTTTTACGTGTGTGTGTGTGCGTGTGTGTGTGTGTGTGTGTGCGTGTGTGTGTGTGCGTGTGCGCGTGTGTGTGTGCGCGTGTGTGTGTGTGCGTGTGTGTGTGTGTGTTGGTTGTCAAGCATAAAATGCCAACGTACCCACTTGGGATAGAAAAAACTGTTGATGTGGACATTATTCTAAAATCTGTGTGTGTGTGTGTGTGTGTGTGTGTGTGTGTGTGTGTGTGTGTGTGTGTGTGTGTGTGTGTGTGTGTGTGTGTGTGTGTGTGTGTGTATGTATGTGTGTGTGACGGAGCATACTGTGCTGTTTAGATCGCTGTGGGACTTTTTAGTGTTTTGGTCAGACAACATCATATATCATGGTGGTTTTTATAACCCAAAGAGCTGTCTGAGAAAAAGCAGGAGAAGAGGGGAGGGGGGAAGATGAGAGGAGGGGAGGCAGGAAGGAGACAAGAAAAACGAGAGAGGAAGAAAACAAGGAGGAGGCCACTTGAAATATGTTCAACAGATGAAGTGAGAAAAAAAGACCTCCTGTCTTTGAGATTCATTTCCATATCTCTAAAGCCTCATTCAGGACAACACAAAAAGATAATAACTAAAAATATATATATTGTCGTTAGGAAACATTAAAGCCTTGTTAATTTCCTTTTATCTTCATTGCAACATGTATTACTTGAGGCTTTCTAATGCGGCTCTGATGTATACTGTAATTATCAGCTATATTATATTATCTACATAGATTATCTGTGTAGGTCATGACTACTTCTATACAAGTAGATACACAAGTTGGTGGTGACAGCAATATCAGCGATCATCATAAAGCAATTATCAGCAGAAATAATATGGCTCATGTTGTAAAATATCTTTTGTATTATACTTCCGAATAAAGAGTTCACATTCTCGTCATTCAGTTTAATAATATTTACTATAAAGTGCACTTTAAAATTGCATTGGAAAATCTGTCTTTGCTCATTAATTCTCCACTAATCAATTTAGAAAAACATTTCTAAATTGATTGATTGATTATTGATAATTTATCATTATTTTTCATGTGTCTTATTGCCAAGAATAAATATAGATTTACATTCTCAATAAATACCGTCCCACAAGTTCAGAAATAATGGCAACAACTCTGCACTGCAAAACATGCAAATAAAACCGACACAGAAACCAAAAAAACGATTTATCCCATTTTTCACACATTCTCCTCGTCCTTTCTTTTCCCAGCTCTGTGTTCAGGTAAAGAAGTGATAAGCTGCAGCTTTTAGCCGACCGGCAGAGTAAAGCATGAATGAGATGGAAATTGAATAATGTTCTGCAGCTTTGTGTGTTGGGTGTTTATGGCTTTATACGCGACTTCCTGGGAGTTCCACCAACTCTCTGTGCAACAAATGAGAGCCAATACGGTCTAAAGAGCTAAACTCAGCCAGTTGTCCTCTGGACGGACACACACACACACACACACACACGCACAACAACAATGGCCTATTTGCCAACCGCTGCTGTTTGCCAGCCCTTGCAGCAGATATAGCATGTGTGTGTGTGTGTGTGTGTGTGAGTGTGTGTGTGTGTGAGTGTGTGTGTGTGTGTATCTGTTGCAGTCATACATCATTACCTTTGCTGGCAGGTGTGACGCAGAGGGGAGTCTTACGTTGAAGCATCAGTGGTTGAGGACCGTACAGCCGTACACGGCGCTGTAAGAAATAAAACAGCCAGTATGTAGACCCAGTGTGGACATTACTTTTATTCCTGATTATAGGTAAGCTAGTGCAAGGTGTATCACTTAAACTTATGATATAATAAAAAGAGACACAACAAGTTATCAAAGCCAAAAATGCAGAATGTATTCATAAACCTAAGGCATTACATGTGAGTCCAGTGAGTTCATGGGGTCACTAGACTGAGTGTCGAGGTCAGTCCGATGACACTGACTGACAACATGTGATGTTCTCTCTGTGGCTCACTGCATATTTTTGTAGCAGAGTTGTTGTTGTTATTTTTGTTCTTTTCTTGTAATATATTAAGATCAGTAATTATTAGCTGTTATTTTACAAAATAGGGAGGTTCAGATTGCCATGGATAAAAGGGAGGAACATGATTCTTGATGACCTCCTACTGTTTTCTTGTAAGTACATCAATGATCCGATCACCTGTTTTAAAACCGCATGTGAAGCAATCTTAAAGCACATGGAAGGTTCTGATTGGCACGCATTTAGGGGAAGCAGGATTCTTGCTGAATTACTTACCACTTAATAATTATGTAACAAGTAAAGAAGATGTTTGTCTTTTTGCACACTGGGAGATGACATAAGAATATGGGGTAGCGCATTACAAAGAGATCCAGTGCTTTTAGTAAGTTCAATATGTTTTACTGCTGCTGTGATACCCGGGGCCGGCAGTAGCTGAACCCTCTGGTTCCAAAGCCAAGTCCCCTCCGACTAAGTAAGGTGTGTGGATAGCTGGAGAGGTGCCAGTTCACCCACTGGGCACAACCGAGGTGCCCTTGAGCAAGGAACCCAACCCCTAACTGCTCCGGGCACCAGGCTATGAGGCAGCCCCCTCGCTCGTACATCTCTCCAGCCATTAATGCTCGGTGTACGTTGGGCATGTGTGTTTAAAATAATAAATACACAGGGGTAACATACACATGGCGCTCAGTCTAACAGCAATAGAGCTATACAGCACTGTATATGCGTTACATATTTTGTTGTTCCATAAAATGAGATAAGCAAGCATAACCACACCAAGCCTGATCCAATATGTATTCTTTTTATATTTTCATGTTTCCCCTCCGTACTGAAATGTAGCAGCCCAGTTCAGCTTTAGCCTAACTTAGGCTTACAACAATATTAGTGAGGCAATTTAGACATTTCTGTCAGCTAAATGCATATATATTAGGAAACTAAAGGCTGCATAATTTCACTTAAATAGCTTCCTATAATATTGTGTATGGTGTCACGTAGTATTTAGCATGATATGTGTACAGAGAGGAGTGTCGGGCTGCAGATGTTGTGGCAGAAAGGTTTGAAAAGAATGCAAACAGCTTGTCTTCATCTCCAACATGATCAAGAATAAGTTGTAGTTTGGAGCCACAGCAGGACGTAAGAACGTTGCTGAAATACGCTAGATTCAAACCAATTCTCGTGCTTGTTTATCTGTATGTGTATGTTTGTTCGTGTCTGAGTTTCGATGTGTTTATCAACCGTCTGACTGATCTACTTTATGCTTTGCATGTGTGTTGCTAAGGACCAGAGGGAGTAAAGTGACCCGCGTGAAGTTATTTGGATATTTGGATTCTGTAGAAAACTGCAGGAAAACGCCCAGACTTTGGTTACCCAAAGTACATCAATATCCACACAACACGTTCACAAACGGCCACTATGGGACGTCTCTGTATGTGCCAATACGTTACCAGTGATATAAATGAGAATGTGTGTGTTTGTGTGTGTTACGTTTATCCGGTATGGTACAGGTGCCCGGAGCGGCACTGCTCAACTGTGCAGCAGCAGCGAGAGACCATCAGGGGGAAAGCGAGAAATATACACAAATGTATTATATTGTAATTTATTCCCATGCATGCTGCTCAGAGTGCTCTCAGTCAGCGGCTCTTCGGGCAGCAGCCTCTCTATCTCTCCGCGCGGCAGCTGCACAGTCCCGCTCTGAGCTGGTGTCTGTATCAGCAAAAAACAAGGCCGCTTTAATTACTGACCAAAGGTACCAATACAATCTAAATTCACCATCTCTTTCTGTTTATTGGCGTATTCCAAGTGTTTAGTTGGTGAAGAACTGCAGGAAATTTGTTTTAAATTGCAAATTGTTATTATTCTGGAGTGTGCATACAAAATGCCAGCCAAGAAACACAAATTAGCAAAAGACAAGGTGTTCATAAGGTTAGAGAGGTCGAGTGGGTCAATTTAACCCCCCGAGAATAGTAACTCAGGGAAATGTCGGGCTCTTAGCTTTCTGGTGTCGGCCAGTCTGAACTTCTACTTTCTTCCAAACCTGAGATATACACATTTAATGGGACTTTGACTTTATTGAAGCCATAAAATAAAACAATTTCATGGCAGCTTTTGCACTCATGATGTGTTGACATCACATTAATACTGTAAACGCATAGACTCTCTTCCAAACCCAGGAAGCAGTGACACGAGCACATCGTGGACGGGTAATGCACTAGTTTTTTCATTTAAAAGAAAAAACGTAAATCCCGCACACACTTTTTATCATCTCTGCATTGATTTACTAAAAAAGAGAGTCAACATTTCGGTCACAAGGACCTTTCTCCAGAAGTATCTCAAGGGATCTGTCAACAGTAAAAGTGTGTACGGGAAATTTTTTCTTTGAAATTGCATCTTCGGGGGATTTTATTCCCTTCACCTCAAAGGAGACAAAGCAAGTGGTGTGTGTGATGCCTTCTATTGGGGTTTTTTCAAACCATGAGATTCACAGTCAGCGAGCCTTATACAGCCAGTCAGAGCTTTTGTTTCATCAGAAACCAGTTCAATAGTAATGGATTTGGTTTTGTACAGCTGTTAATGACCCATTAAAAGAGCCTGCAGATCGTCTCAGGAATCCCTGGCAGTGTTAGATCCACTACTGTACATCATTTCTAAGAGCACACATTAAAAGCTTGAATATAATGAACCCTTTTCTTTATGAGCATGCTTGAATAATAACTTTAAGTAAAATTCAGTTTATCGACCTAGATCAATAACGTTCCACACTATATTGCACAGATAACACTAAGGTATTACTAGTATAATATTATTAATGCCAACCTACACAATTCAAGTAAGACATGCCTATCTATGACATGAGCAATCTTTTCCTGAGCTCATTTAAAGCTGCTTTCAAACCTTTCATTTGGTCCAACAAAGAAAATAAACATTGTGGTCAGTCCACTTCACTTTGCACCCGTAAGTCAAACATAACAAGCAAACAAAAACATAATCATTTGCAACTTTTTCTCAATGTGTAAAAAATCTAGGAAAGCTGCCATTCAGTCACTCTCAGACCTGTCTTCAAATGTAGAAGACAGGTCTGAGATAGTGACAGACGTCTACAGATGCCTTATAACATGCAGGCAGCTTGAAGTGGCTTTACACTTCAATTAGGTCAATTGAAGTTTCAGTTTACTTACTTTCTTGTAAGCTCATTTGTGTAGGTGGAGAGGACTAGCTAAGGCTCTCTTCAACAGACCACCAGAGGACCTGTGCTCCCTCTTTATCCTCTGGGAGAGACCTGCTTACTTCCCTGCAAAGCTCTCCCTTCTCTCCCTTATTGGCCCAACACTCTGGAGCCATGAGTATTGACTCCTCTACACCAGACCTTTTCTCCCTCCTTCCCTACCTGTCTTGACAATAAAAAGATCCTCTGAGGCAAAGAGCATGTGTATCAGTTTGTACTGTTCATATTCCCCACAGCATCGCCTTACACTGCGTTGTCTTGTAGGTATGTATTTGTTAATGTTAAACTGCCCAGTCCATCATCTATAGAGAAGGTTGTTAAACGTTTCAATGGTAGCTATTCATGTGTGCACCAGTTTATTCTTGAACTATAATATATTGTGACAGTACATTTTGTTGTTCACAATTGCTTAAACCTTTTTAATCAGTCAGGCTATCCTGTATTAGGGCTGCCAGATTATGGCATATTGAGATCAACTTCAGTCCGGGCCATTACAAGCATATTACGAACGCGGTCGCACTCCCACACTGAGCCACCAGCCGATCGGGGTGGAAGCACACCGCTTTAAAGGAAAGGGTTGCGCTGGATTTGTAACACAAGACAAAAAGAGAGCATTGTTGCACACAGATATATGGTAAAATAATGTTTTTTATCTCAAATAAATTGTTCTCATAATTGTTGGAAGTCAAAACCATAATTGGAATTAGAATTTGACAGTGCACAGCCCTATACTTTTAATATGTATTTGCGTGTGTGAGAATAGACAGTGTGTGTTAGTTGTGCACGTGTACTAACTTTAGCCAACATGTGATTCAAGCATTGATAAAGGATGTAATTAAGTACACATGTAATCATGATTGATTTTTATTTTAAGACATATTTAGCCATTCCTTTACAATATTGTTTTTCAGCATGGAAAATCCAATTAAACTCATCAAAACAAAAATACTATTAATGCCAAAATGTATTCAATATTCCATAGAAAACCAGTGATAATTCCCCAACACACACACACGCACGCACGCACGCACGCACGCACGCACACACACACACACACACACACACACACACACACACACACACATACATACATACATAACAGTGCATCAAAAATAAAGCTGTATTCCATTATGTCTTAGACATTTTAGGCCAACTAAAACAAGAGTGATTACGGCCTGGAGACAGAACATCCACTTTAAAAATAATGGGCACTATGTACAAAAGAAAAATACTTAATTTAAGAAGAGGCAATGTTAAAAGTAACACCACTACTAATAATACAGAAGGGAAATTAAACATTGAATTAAACAATTAAAAAAGGGCTTTACGGGCTAATAACTGATTTTTAAAAATGCAGAAAAGAAAGTACCAACACATACCAATGAGTAGCAGATAAAAAAGAATACAAAAACTAGTGCTGCATTTGTATTTATATTTCTAAAAAATAAGCACTCATATATACACTGCAAATACATCAGCAGACTGGCCCCCACAGTCATTCTGGGACCACCAAAATTAAAATGATCAATGATCTCCCCAAATCCGAAATAACATTAACGTAAAGTTAAGACAAAACCTTTCTAAGTGAGTACCTGTAACTAGCACATATTCATGATGACAGTTTGTAGGATACTGCTGCCTCCAATTCTGTCGTTGCCTAATGTCATGATATCAAATATTTGCTGTGCATACTAAAACAAACCAAATCATGAAATGAATACCCAATACATTTTGAAAGTGACAAAAGTCGCCTGCGTCATCTGTGCTGTATGTCAAGATGTTTTCAGTATCAGAAACACTTGAAGAACAATAAACACATAATTACAATTATTTATAGCAATTGCATTCAAGGTAATAATTATAGACTAATATATATTTTAAATATATAATAATTACATAATATTACTTCAAACATCAATAATTAAGTATATAATTAAATGTATTAAAGCTTTACTTTGAAATAACCAAGCCTTTAAAAACACTACATTTCTGTAGTCCGGTGGCCCCATGTTTTATTTATTTTTAATTTTATTCATTTATTTAGCCAGGAAGTTCCCATTGAGAAACACAATGGGACTCTTCCAGGGAGTCCTAGTCAAGATGAAAAAAACACTGCAGAAGTGCCCTCTTGGATGCCTCTATAGATAAAACATGATAGCGTGCCCTCTAGGGTTCCCTTCCAGAGAAGAAAATGCAATGCAGTGCCATAAAGGCTGTCCCACATACTAGAAAACACATGATCAGATGTCTCTCTTGGACATAATGAATGTGTCCAGACATCTAGTCTGAGATAGTGACAGACGTCTACAGATGCCTTATAACAGGGGTGGGGAACCTCCGGCCTCCGGGCCGTATACGGCCCGCGAGACCATTTGATCCGGCCCTCGAGGTAATTCATAAAACGCACGCAAAAAAATTCCACTAGCAAAAAATTCCACTAGCAAAAACTAGACGCAATATTTTAAACTGGGCGACTGACTGTTTTTGTCAGGGTCCTTGAACACAACACGAGCGGAACGTGTCATCACGTGGTCACGTCATGTAAAAAAACTTCAATTTTAAAAGAGACTGTCATTGACATCAGTGAACGCAGAGTGGTGAGTGTAAAACAGAGAAAGATGGACGTGGAATGTCGCACTTTCCAGGAGAAATTGGATGAACGATGATTTCTTTGTGGAAGTAAAAGGGGTCTCGAGCATCATTACTGCACGAAACATGCCAAACTGCACGAGCTGAAAGGACAAGTACGTTTGGATAAACGCTCTTTGGCGGAGTTTGACCCAACAAGCAGCTCTCTCCAGAGCGGAACATACAAACATGGAAAGATAGATAGGTAGACCACCACACCAAGAACAGACTGTTCCCCCACTGCTGTGCAATTATCACTGCCATGTGCAATATTCACTTTATTTTCTATCAACCACTTGGTACTTATTTTATTTTTTATTCTATTTAATTATTGTGTACTGCCTTTTTACTTCATATGTTATTTTGCTGTGACAAGATACATTTCCCCGTTGTGGGACTAATAAAGGATTGTTTTCTGATAAAACAGAAAGATACATGGATAAAAAAGTTGCTTTTTTGCATTTAGCATAAAAGAAATGAATGGGCTGCGTCTTAAAAAATGTTTTGCAGAGGTTATGAGTTCAATAATTAGTATGGCCCTCGAAAAAAAAAATGACCCTTGATAGGAAAAAGGTTCCCCACCCCTGCTTTATAACATGCAGGCAGCTTGAAGTGGCTTTACACTTCAATTAGGTCAATTGAAGTTTCAGTTTACTTACTTTCTTGTAAGCTCATTTGTGTAGGTGGAGAGGACTAGCTAAGGCTCTCTTCAACAGACCACCAGAGGACCTGTGCTCCCTCTTTATCCTCTGGGAGAGACCTGCTTACTTCCCTGCAAAGCTCTCCCTTCTCTCCCTTATTGGCCCAACACTCTGGAGCCCTGAGTATTGACTCCTCTACACCAGACCTTTTCTCCCTCCTTCCCTACCTGTCTTGACAATAAAAAGATCCTCTGAGGCAAAGAGCATGTGTATCAGTTTGTACTGTTCATATTCCCCACAGCATCGCCTTACACTGCGTTGTCTTGTAGGTATGTATTTGTTAATGTTAAACTGCCCAGTCCATCATCTATAGAGAAGGTTGTTAAACGTTTCAATGGTAGCTATTCATGTGTGCACCACTTAGTTAAGTCATAAAAAATACTATTAAACTGCACATCAAGCTGTTTACATTCAATGCTGTCTGAGCAGGATTCAGCAGGTGTATGACACAACCACGAGCCCAGTATAATATGACAGAATTTCACAATGAAGCTTGATTTGTCCAGACACAACTCCCACTGTGTCTTTTCCCTCCCCCTAAGATTCAGTCATATTTACAATTTACTTCCAAATCACAGAAATACCTAACAGACACAATATGAGTTATTGGTGCAAAGTGTTTAAAGTTTTAATCTTTAATTAATTGTGAGATGTTGACAATAAAAGGTTTGTGAACAGTAACATTTACAAAAATAATTCCAATGGAGCCACACTGAATAGTTGAGATAATTCCTAATTTGTTAATCCCTGTTGGACAATGTGTCCTCTCTATGTGCCCATCTTAACTATGTACAGTGGGCAGCTTTAATGTATAGCTGCGACTGCTTGAAGTGGGGTTGTTTGTCCCAGTCCCCTGGGTCTCTAACATGCCACCACAGCCCTCACTGTCACTTTCAGCTTCCCACTGTTTTCTGCCACTGAGGGCTCTAACCTTTGCTGTGTGACCTGTGAGTACAGGTCAACGTGAGCCTCACCTGCAATCTGGAACTACCACAAGGGATTGTCATCCATTTTACAACACCAAAAAAAACATTTGAAAAGCAATATTAGGCCACATACATTAAATACCCTGCAAGTTTAACAGCAGAATAAAGCATCACCAAGGCAGACAACACATAGATGTATAGGCAATATAAACTCTACAGCCCACAAACACGCACGCACCCATCCACCCACACACAAACACACACATACACACACGCGCACACACACACACACACACACGCGCGCACACACACGCACACACACACACACACACACACACACACACACACACACACACACACACACACACACACACACACACATACAAAGCTACATTGCTAGGCCACTCCGGGGTTGTTGACATCCTCCTCTGTACAGTGAGTTACAACCATCAATGAGTTTGTTGTAGTACTCAGCAGTCCACTCAACCTCTCTTGTGCCACTGTGCTCCACAGAGTAAAACATGTTGAGGTGACATTGGGCTATGAAGAATAAATTGACTTCAATGAGTGCTCACAAATGAGAGGGACTGTCAAAACAGCAGAACGGCCTCACGCACCTTGCTAAAGGTTAAAATAGTACGTTAAATGTAGTTAAATGTATAGGTTTCTCCTGCAGGACCGTCCATGAGCATTTTAGCTTGACCCAGAATGCACCTGTTGGTCGCCTAGCATCGTTGGTGCGTTTAATCTAGGTCACTTAGCATGCTCGCCGGGTGCTGCATCGAATCAGTGATTAATTAAGGCAGATGCAACCTTTTGTTACATATGATGAAGTAATCCTACTCTTCTAACATAAATTAAGATGGACTGGCTTGAAATAATAACTTGTGTCGGACTTGCTTTTTCCACACAATAAGTTTGATTGCCTAGTATATGAATGTGCAAATATTTGTTATCTTGAAAAGTTTAACTATCTTTAACTTAAGACATAAGATGACACCTTCCAAACTTGCTCAGATAAACTTTCCCCCTACAGCAGATTCATTTAAAAACAGCCTTCAAGTATCAAATATACACAAACTCATTCTGCACAATGGATGAAGTGAGGGGACAACACATAACATGTATTACGTCACCTAATGTTAAATGGACTGAATTAATAATGTTATGCTTCTGCAATTTACCTATCATTCACCCATTATCTCTCTCTCTCACACACACACACACACACACACACACACACACACACACACACACACACACACACACACACACACACACACACACACACACACACACACACACACACACACACACACACCATTAGCTGCATTGGGGTTGTCTATTGTTTATAATAAAATAAAAATCATATCCAATACATTTCAGCAATTATGAATGAGGAAATAACATTGCATAGTAATTGTGTTTGTTTATTTTACAAATAGTTTTTTGGTTAATTCTAATGACTCAAGGATAATTTATTGTCATTCAGAAACACAGGGTTGCACGATGACATTTATTTGCATCATATATACATATGATATGAATACTTATTTTGCAATGTCTTTTTTATTTCTTTACTATTCTTTTTGACAACATGTGTTAAGTAGGGGTGGATTTTAAATCTATGTTTAAACTGGTCCACACTGTTCATCACCTCCCATGTCACTGGGCTGGAGCTTGGTGGGATTTTAGACACGCACAGTACAGTACACACACACACACACTAGTGTTCAGCCTGGCTGAGCACCAATGAGCCTGTTTTTAATGTAACCAACCAGGCAGCAAGAGGCACACACGACCAATGTCCTGAAACACCCTGCATTTCACTGTGTGTGTGTGTGTGTGTGTGTGTGTGTGTGTGTGTGTGTGTGTGTGTGTGTGTGTGCGTGTCTGTGTGTGTGTGTGTGTCTGTGTGTGTGTGTGTGTGTGTGTGTGTGTGTGTGTATGTGGAGAAATGCTAATGTAACCAGCGAGCCAGCTAGAGACCCACACCTTCAATGTAGGGTGGCAATGACCTTTTAATACATTAATAAACACAAAGGCATTTTGGTTTTATGGTGCTTTGCTTGATTGCTGATTATATTTAAAAGCATTGTTGTACATGTCCACACGCACAAATAGCTCCAGATGTTATTGAGTTGTTTCAATTCTTTAACAATGCTTCCTGACTTCCAAGACCTTTTAAAAAGCATGAACATAATCAGTATATTTAAGGACATATTCTTTGTCTATTGATATTGCAATGACAGTAAAGCAGCTGATTCATCCAGTGTCTTGTATGTTTTTTGTATTCTATGTGTACTGTGTGAGCCAGGTCAACAACATGTGTCCATTGCCTTGCAGTGGACACATGTTTTGACTCAATCATTCTTTATCAGTTTTTGTAATCTAATTTGCATCCATATTTAATAGTGAAAGTAAACATATAAATTAACTGAATTTACAATAAAAGCTGAAAATACACAGCTCTCATGGGGAGTAGATCATCAATCACTCATTTGTATATCCATACCTTAAATGCTTACACACTGGAGGATAAAGTCACTAAAAAGGACGGAGCCATTTAAAATAAGTGATGACAAGACGATATATTTCAATTTGGTTTTATGTAAAGTTTTATGTAGTCACTGCAGCATTAGAAATGCCAATGTATCTGTTTTCTTGTGTTCTCAGGTCTCTTTTTGAGGAGCTCAGGCCCCATGAATCCCTTGTACTTTGAACACTAATGTGAATTCATTTTACACATATTCTGTCTGACTAAGCTTACAGTGTGCACCGTATCAAGGCTATTGTTGATGCTGGACACTCAGGTTGCTGGAGTGTCAGCACAACACAGCCAGAGTAGCTTTAAGGAAGTTGTCTCTCAGCAACTTACACTGAACTAATATCCAACGCTCGACATCTGCAGTGTAGTTTAGCCTTCAGGCTGCATGTAAACATAAGCTTTGAACCTGAAGTAAATTTGATTAAGATGTTCATCGATTTACTGAACAAGCTAATTAAACAGTGTTATTAGCAACAAAGCCTCACTCACAATGCCACCTACATGTAACCGTGTGGACATATATCAGCAATACGAGCAGTATTATGAGTAATCTCAGTATTGCAGATTTATTTAAAACGCACCTGTTCGGAACGGCCGATTGATTGGCCTCCGATCTAAATGTGTCCCATATGTCTCTAGTCTGTCTGTTCTCTTTCTTTATCTGCTCTTGAATGTACTGTAGCGAGCTGTACCCAGCATGCCGTTCAGCGGTTCGGCGGTGTAAAAGGTAATATTGTTGTGAATGAGGGAGAGGGCGCTGTATCCCTAATACAGACAGAGACTCCTTCCATTTTAATAAGATAAAAGTCAACATTGTATAAATATTGATTGCTAATTAAAGATGTGTATGCTCTGCCATGAGAGGTTGGACAGGAAATTGTAAATTGTGAGATTTTGCATATGATGCAGTCCTGCCCCCTCATCACTCAATATGTTTTAAAGAGTGGACTTGAGTTATCGAAGTAATATAACAGCACTAAGGAGAGATGCGATCTCTTGAAGGAGGGAATCAGGGTAGGTGAGCCCAGTCTTATCGCATTGCATCGCAAGCCTGAGTCTAGCAAAAGCTGTGAGGTGAAAGCAGATTTCAAATAAATAGATAAAGCATTTTGTTTATAAATGAGTAATGCCACTTGGTCAACTAGAGCTATTTGTCATTAGCTTCAAAAGAAGGCTTAAGTGATTTACTGCTCTGGAGATGCGTTGAAATATTATGTGTCCCGAGCGTAACCCAAAGTGTATTCAAATCAGTTCATGTGAAACTATTCTTCCAAAGCTAACTGTTGGTAGACATGATTTTTAAACATATTCCACTGCATAATGTAATTTATATTATTCACGTTTAAGTTCTTGATATGCTTCAGACACGGGCAATGCTTTCCCAATATCATAATATATATATATATATATATATATATATATATATATATACATATATATAATGTGATATAATAACTTCAATGTGTAAAGAACAGAAAACTTATCTGGCAACACCAGACAATTAGTCAATTATTGAAAAAAGATTTCAGTTTTTATTTCCAAATATTTGATTAAGATAAAAAAGGTTTTTACATTATTTGAAAGTACATCACATATTCTGTGTGTACAGATGCCCAATGGACCAGCGGAGAGCCAGGCTGCGACAGTAAACCAGAACATAAAGACACAATATATATATATATATATATATATATATATACAGTGTCAAGTCAAGTCAATTTTATTTTTACATCCCAGATCACAAATTTGCCTCTAAGGCTTGACAATCTGTACAGCATACAACACCTTCTGTCCTAGGACCCTCGAGTCAGATGAGGAAAAACTCTCCATAAAAGCCTTTTACGAGGAAGAAGATGGAAGAAACCTCAGGAATAGCGACTGAGGAGGGATGGACATACATGCAATAGATGTGTGATTACAGAACAGACCGACATAGTATACTTACAGTATAGACTATCAGGATGACAGAACTATTGATGTGATTTTGTGAACACATGGAAAACATAAAAAGTTCTATCATGTCAACTGCTTGCTCCTGGTAAACCATTCAAAGTTGCATCTAATGTAATAAATACTTTTACTAAGCGTTAACACACTATGCTATCTACATTTTTGAAAGGCTAAAACATTGCTCAAATGCAACTGGTACAGAATGAAAAATCATCCATTGCACTCCTTTCACACACACACACACACACACACACACACACACACACACACACACACACACACACACACACAAACAAACACACACACACACACACACACACACACACACACACACAAATGAGTTTAGCGTTTTGACTTCCATTTATTTATACAATTTGCTGAATGCGACTATGTTATGAAATCAATGCCAATTAGGAGCAATTATGGTACTTATTAGAAAAGTCCTCCCAAATGAGACATAACGCTGCTGGGATCGTAATGGAAGCAATTTCTACATGCCTCCGGTGAGCAGAACATTCTGAGGTAAGCTCAGCTCAGAAGCAGCGATATGCCACAAGGTTGTTGATATTGTTTTCTAACTGTGTTGCCTTGTACTCAGGAGGCTACATGACAGATGGATATTGAGGCAGTTGGAAAGGCCTGGGAATGCGTCTATCTATCCAAATGAACAATATGTTCAAAACACTCTTTTATTATAGATTAATTTATCCATGTAATTTAACTTACAATTTAAACACTTGGATGTCACAACTGAGGAATTCTCAGCGAGTGCCTGACAGATCTGACATCCCTAACGAAACTCTGACCAAGCTTAAACATTTTGTTTCTACACACACACACACACACACACACACACACACACACCCACACACACACACACACACGCACAGGCTGCTGTTGGACAAAGGACCCATTTATGAAGCTCCAGGTAGCTTTTATCAGCTGGATCTTCAGTCTGAGCCCTCCCTGGACAATACACACACACACACACACACGCACTCACTATGTGGATACATTTTCAGTTTGAGGGCTCTCATGGTAATTATTGAAAATACACACAAACACACACAGGGACACACACGGCACAATCAGCCCACAAGATACATTATGCTCACAGATGGACTCACACAGCATACTTTCAAGTCCTTACACACACACACACACACACACACACACACACACACACACACACACACACACACACACACACACACACACACACACACACACTAGCTCGGTGTTATCATCCAGTGAAAAGTGGTGTACGTGTGTGTAGGTTGTTGCTGAACTGTCTATCTGTCTCTTGCTGGTTGACTGGTTGTGTTAATAACAAATTCACAGACACACACTTGCATACATATACAGTACACACTGTGTCTATTTGTTCCTGTATGGTGGAGTATACATGACTCGAACAAATGCAAAATCAATCACCGTTTTATGCTTTTTTGTATAGATTTTGATGTTGTTATAATAAACTGGTGATCAACGAGTTCAACAAAAAAATAACTAGCATTTACTTTACTAGAATATACTACAGAGGACTGTATCCATGTATCCATGTATTAAAAGTGTCAATAATACACGTAAAAAAATTCACTTGATTTCCGTAAGATATCTACAGTGTGTTTGAGTGCTACTTTGTAAGCTCTAACATGCAGCACTTCAAGTCCACTGAAACAAAGCATCCATTCTGCATTTTTCAGATAGTGGAACAAAGATGAACCATTGATAGACTCTGTAATTTAACTAACTACTTTAATTAAGAAGAAGCTAATTAGAGTAGATTCAAAATGGAAATTACATTTTTTCAACTTTAAATGTCCTTGATTCAAAACTTCTTACAGCTACCTGAGCTCAGCAAAACATGTAGATCTTTCAAATCCAATTGTGCAAGAACAGAGTACAAATACAACTGACCAAGATGTTCACTGAGATGTGTTACCTATCTAGTTTTACAGCTGTGCAAGTGTATTTTGTACGGTAAGAAGTTTGAAACAGATGGCTGCGTAGAGGGCAGAGACAATGCTCTCAATGCTCTGAGTTCTGAATTTGCCATAATCACAATAATTATTTTGTACACAAAAGTATGAATTGGTTTATAGCGTTTACTAAAACAGAGCACATACACTAGCATCTACCTGTCTGTCATCTGTTCTATTAAAGCTGGAACTGTCACATACAATTCTTTCAAACACAATATCTTTTCAACACTGTCTTTCTCAAGCAATAATACCAAATATGTATTTCACTTACACTCTGCCAGCATAAAAAAAACTGATTATGTGATATGAAGATTTTTAATAATACAATGAAAAATAATATTTTACTCAAGGTCACACCCACACCCTTCACATTCACAGTACTCTACTGACGGCCACACTGTTGTACAGTAACTACAGAAGCTCCCATATCTGAGCAATACTGCTGCAAATTTCCTAAAACTACAGTTGACGGAATATTTTCCATGAAATTTAACTTCAATATTGTATCCACTTATCACATAGCCATATAGTTGAATGGGACAAAGATATTGTTACTATCTGTCAAAGAGTGAGGTGGCGAGATTAAGAACTCTCTCTTCATTAAAACACAGAGAAGGGAAGGCAAGAGAAAACACTTCAGTGGAATACGAGGGTGAAGCAGTGGGAAAGTTCACAAATAAAGTGACAGAAAAGTACAAGATAAAGTGCACATTTGTAAAAACGTGGACAAACACCTACTGTACTTTTTACGTGCGGCCAACCAATGATATTACAGGAACTGCATGGGTTACCACGTGAACAGAGCTGCTAGAAATGAAAGAGACATGGAATAAATGAAGTACAAGGAGAGTGAAAGCAGCTCACACACACACACACACACACACATACACACACACACACACACACACACACACACACACACACACACACACACACACACACACACACACAGAACAAGACAAGCCTCTAACAGGGTTTATTCCTCAATATGCACCACAGGCTAAATGTAGGCACACTTATTTCAAAGTGTGGTCTTATTTGTAATCAGCACCAGCTGTAATACTTTTTCAAAGTATGTCACTTACAGGATGAAGTTTAATGTCAGTGTTATTTAATTCACAAGAAATTGCCCGAATTACAGTTGTGACAGTAATACTAATAATAATAATAATAAAATAATAATAATAATAATAATAGGTTTCACTCTCACCTCTATTACTGTATCTCTCCAGTTCTAATAATCACCATTGAATATTTTACCATACAGCAGTGTGGAATTGAATTAAATAAAGCTAGGATGTGGTATGATAATTGGTGTTTTAAATTTGGGAGATGTGCATATGAAAATACCGAAAAAGAATGTTCCCACTTGTAATATATTTGATATTCCTTCGTTTTTCAAGGCTAAATAACTTGAGTTTTCTTTCTTTTTCTTTCTTTTGCTCAGCACACTCCGGAACCTCCTCTTATCTGCCCTTCAATATACACTAAAATAACAATACAGTATGAAGTGAATCGCCTTTTTTATTAGATCATCTCAGTATCGGTCTCTGCAATTTGCGACTAAATGTTTACATTAAAACACGTCATGAACGGAAAATCTAGCCACGAACCAAATCTCAAGTACGTAGTTCGCCATTCAGAAAATGAAGATTTCATTTACTCTGGTTTAACGGCAACGGTGAAGTGCATAGACTTAAGATTCAAGGCAATTTAGACATTTACAGTAAAGAGATCACAATGCGGCATTTACATCTTTACAAGCGCTTAGTCTTTTTAAATAAAATACACTTTTAGAACAGGTTCTCACCGCTGTCTCGTCCGCTCCTCTAGCTTTACAAAACGATGGGGATAACAAGCGAACCTATTAGAAAAGTTACAATAGCATCAAACAAGAGCTGTTTGCTTTATAAAAATGTGTGTCGAATTAAAGAGCAGTTCATGATAGTTCAATGCTCTCAAATAGTCCTTATGTGGTAGGTTACGTATCGACATGCCAAGCAGCAATGATCTGCCATTTTCAACGGAGAGAATTGCATCTGTCGTGGTTACGACACTAGCGTACTCGGAATGCTCGCCAGATAGCCTCTGCTATTCTAATAAACATATGCGTGTTTCATTACATGAGACTTCCCTCTTATTTGTCATGTTTAGTGTTTTCTGTGGCTGTCGTACCTGTTCGTCCCAGTGTGGAAGACCCTCCTCTCCCACTTTACGACCACCGTCGTGTAGATGGTTATTCTCTTCCACTTTTTTCCCCAAAAAACTTCTTCCACTTATTCAGCTTGTCAACTTAAATCTTAACAGTGAAATTGACACAACAAAAACCTAGAAAAAGCGCGTTCAGAACACCGTATGTGTCCTTTGCACTACTTTACTCACGTTTCTAGACGGGTTATTCCCAAATAGATTAATTCGAAAGACGGAAAAAATTGTGTTTTTGTTTAATTTCCCACAGACTGTGTCATTTTAAATGACACTGTGTTTTGTTTAATGCAACGCTGCGCGTAGACCGACCCAGAGAGGCTCGATGATACTATATCCACGGCAGCACGGCGCGCGCGGCTGTCAGCACAACGCACACGTGAAATTAACGAAGTGTGGGTTGTGAAGAAAAAGAAATGGTCGGTTCTCCTGTCTCTACAGCGTAAAACTACAATTAAACTAACACCGAGTCAATTAAACCTTGACATTTTTTCGTCCATAGCGTCCTTTTCTTTTCGAAAATAAATGTCTCAGTTGGTGAAACACCTTTCCTCTTTGCTCTTTACTCATTCCTCGCTCTGTCCCAGCCGGCAGCTACAGTAATAACAGCCTTTGCAGCTCAGACAAGGGAACAGTGAAAGCGGGAGAGCGCGCGCCGGTAAAACGGAGACACAAGACTGTCCTCTGTTACTGCTGTCCTCTGCAAGTGTGAGCTGGCGCGAGCTCATCTCCTTTCGGTAAAAGATGATGATACGCCAAGCGAGGCAGAAACAGAATGCTGGGGATCCCCTGCTGCGTCCAATCCTGACGTCTCTACCGCTGTGCCGGCGTGTGAGTGACTCTGCGTGCGTGTGTGTATGTGTGTACATGAATGGTCAGTAAAGGTGGTGGCTGTGGATGGTGCGGAGTCAGCCGTGACTTTGAACTGCATGCCCTGACTGTGACAGGTGACGGCGGTGAGACACCCGGTTGATGAGGAGTTAATTTCCGCTTTTAGTCTGACTGTCAAGGCAAAACAGTAAAACGGTATAAAACTGATACATAAGAACTATACGGCCACGCTAATTCATATAATCGATGTGTATAAAACATAAGCTCTGTATGCTTATGAAATCATTTTAGGTTCTGATTAAGTTCTGATTATAGATAATTGTAATAAGAACTTCTCCTCAAATCAACGACTTGGAAGTGATACAATACTTCCTTGAGGCTGCTAAGATATTCTGATTGCAATTTCCATTGGCTTTGGTGACTTCTCGTGATTATTTAATCCTTTTTAGATTTGCACAACATATTGTGATGGATCCACTGAATAAACTGTTTGTCTAGTCACAGTGTGTTCAGAGCTGTAGTTTTATTTCTTTTTTCGTGTAGTATTTAACTTCTGAAGGCCATGGTGAACAAATGAAGTGAACATTATTATGTAGCCTAGGTAGACACTGTATTTATATTATTTTCACCATTTAGCTGTGGTGAACAGTGTTTACAAGTAAATAATAGTCCAGTGATTTTGCAATTAATGTTTGTGTGAGTTGACACAGTCAAACCTAGTTACTAATTCAGCCTAAACGCATAAAAAGGGGTTTTCTGCATAAAGAAAGTTGGCTGTGTCAGTGTGTGGAAGTATTTAGTTTTTACAGACAGGCGATACTGCTAGACGGAAACCGTCAACTGAGAAAAGAGAATGGAAAGCCTTAACAGAAATATCACTTAGTGAGTCATGTATTAAATGACTGCTACAAAATGCAGAAGAGTAATGTACTTCATAACCTTTTAACTGATCAATGGGGGACAAATTGTCTATGATATACTTTGAGTAATAAGCAAACATAGTGTAATAATTTAACAAGTGCCTATTGTTTTAATGCTGCTATCATTGTTTTTATTACTGCTTGTGTATATCTATATTTTGTTATTATTTAACTAAACAGAGAGAACATGTCATTGTACCTGAGTATAATGACAATAAAGATCCCTCTGATTATAATAGTGTATGTCTTTCTCAGTTAAACTTTGTACAGTAGACTCAGGACTAAACTTTAAGATGCTTGGGGAACAATAAATAAGCTTCCGTGTGTAAATGATGTTGCGTTCAGTTGTTAATTGTGTGGACGAACAAGAAAGCTTTCGCAGTGTGTTGCCTTCAATGAATAGCTGAGTTCCTCAAGCATTGCTTCCTACCTGCATTCACAATAGAAATCAGTATGCTTCTGAAATATATTCACACAAATCAGTTTTAAGGTGTGTTATGACGTGCTTGTTGGCACTTTCAAGTTACAAGCCATAGCAAATATATGTATCAAAGAAAACAATGAGAGAAAACAGCCAGGTGCAGAAGACAGCACTGTTAAAGTATATGAAACTTTATATATAAATAAAGTAAAATAAGAAAAAAAAAAGGACAGAGCTTGGTACATTATATGCAGACAGGCTTATATTGTAGGGACACTGCTGAAATATAAATGGTGCTGGGGCCGTTGCAGCCTGCAGAAAATAATGGTTCTAAGGCAAGCTAATTCATTGGAAAACATATAATACATCTTTATACACTTTGTACCAATGTTTTTTTTTTTAAGAAGGAAAAATAAATTTCCATTGCATGTCCCTATAAAGATTTGAATTGAAAATGTACTGAAACACGTAAATGTAATAATTGTTGAAAGGGGTTGAACTTTAGCCAAGTAACATAATATTGTTTGATAGTATAACATTACTTCAATATTGTATGAGTAATTTTAGAAAATGTTTTATTTTGTAATACAGCAGTCTGGTAATAATTACTCTGTGTAATTTGAACTGTGTCAGATGAGTTCAAATGAATAGTTCAAGAGACTGCTGTGAGAGTGGACTTGATCATGTGATGTGCATCAGTGTGTCCCCTCCCCTTCATGTGCTCCTTGTGTGGCTGTAGCTCATTAGTGAGCAAGTTATTGCTAGACAGAAAACAGGAGTTAAACATACCAAACAAAGTAGCAATAAGTTGTGGAGGAGAACGTTTACTGAATGAACGTTTGAGAATGAAAACATATTTTGTCTGCCCTCCAGGCTGCTAAATAAGTTGACCCAAGTAAATGCAATGTTTGTTGATTTGAGAGTTTTAGGTGTTTAAGGTTCCCAGTTCATGCACATTGGGATCAAGGCCTTAACTGAAATGTTACATACATGTGCCATTTGCAATTCCTCCGGCTAAATGACTCCTCATCTATGTAGGAGTAAATTGTTTGCGCAGCTACTTTTGCCGTATTGTAGAGCAGAGTAGTATATGATATGTTATTTCAGGATCCTTTATGTGATTGATGTGAATTCAGTTCAGAGTGTTTTTGTCTTTTGTTTAGGCTACACAACTCTCTGACCTGAAGTTATAAACCCTGTAGTATAGGAGAAAGATGGCATTGAGCACATGCAGAGAAAATGGGTAGGTGGGATGTTTCCTCACAATATGCAATCAATATTCATCTCTATTGTCACATTACGAGTAAAGGCGCATATAGACTGAGCTGAAAACGGTCCTGTATTAGTTAAGCCTCTATGCTGCTCAGTATATAGCCTCATCATTATCCAAAGTTCTTGGACTACAAAATGGTAATAGGAAGTCCTCTATGTTTGATCAACACATCGTTGCTATGGCACCTGAACCACTCCGCTCACATACATAGTTTGAGGGTCTAGTTTTTGTTTGACTTGTATACAATTTCATTATGTTTCTGATGTTTTTGCTCATCTATAAATGAGGCAAACAAAATATTAGAAAAAACTATTCGATACAACAAAACCACAACCTGAAGACATAGTACTGAACTCAGTCAATACGCCAACAGGTAAAGTAGTAGCCCAACTACAAACGGACTATGTTTGTAGCTATTGTATTGCTAATGCCAGTGTCATTTTAATATCTTTATTTTCAAAATAAAAAAGAATGAAACAAATAGGCAATGGTAACATATGCAGAGTAACCAGCATTTAATTTAAGACTGTGCAGTAGCTTCACTTATCTTGCTGGGTGACACAGATTTAAAGCTAGTGAACATACATGTGTCTTTCACACAATATGAGCTCTTTTGTC